>NW_017671059.1:244267-345975 GCF_001879085.1 Nicotiana attenuata | reverse complement strand
ATTCTTATTTCTTAGTACTTGTAGTAACTCTATAGTAGCTCATGACTTGTGACACCCCGATTCGGGCTGTGTCGGGATGGTTCCCTTTTGCTAATGTCGCTGATTCCTTTTTATTACTGTTTATTATGCGTTTTGGATTTATAGATGTTAAGTAATGGTTAAAGAAATGATTCTGTTGATCTGGCTGGCCTTGTCTTCATGAGAGGCTCCATGTAACGACCCGACCGGTCGTTTTGAGTTCTAGCACTCCGTTCAGCAGCTTGAGGCCATGAGCAGCTTCATTTCAGGTGTTATGACTTGTACGCGTGATCGGAATTAAGTTCTGGGAAGTTCATAGTTGATTTGGAAAGAGAATTCTCATTTCAGAAGCTTAAAGTTGAAAGAATGAACTAGGATTGGAATTTTGAGTAAATGACCTCGGAATCGGGATCTGAAGGTTCCAACAGGTTCGTATGATGATTTCGGACTTGGGCGTATGCCCGGATTGGGTTTTGGATAACCCGGGAGTGTTTTGGCGCCTATTGTGGAAGTTGGCATTTTGGAAGAAATTTCATAAGTTTGGTTTGAAGTGCACTTCAGTGTTATCAATGTCCGTTTGGGATTCCGAGACTGTGAATAGTTCCGTATGGTGATTCTGGAGTTGGGGGCGCGATCGGAAGTGAATTCGGAGGCCCGTAGGTCATTTTGGAGACATTTGGCTAAAGATAGAAATTTGAAGGTTTTTGAGAAGTTTGACCGGAAGTGGACTTTTTGATATCGGGGTCGGAATCCGATTCCGGAAGTTGGAATAGGTTCGTAATGCCAAATATGACTTGTGCGCAAAATTTGAGGTCAATCGGACATGATTTGATAGGTCTAAACACCGGAAATAGAAGTTTGGAGTTCTAATGTTCATAAAGCTTGAATCGGGGTGTAATTCATGATTTTAGCGTTGTTTGATGTGATTCGAGGCCTCGAGCAAGTCCGTAACGTGTTTTGGGATTGGTTGGTAGGTTTGGTTGAGGTCCCGGGGGCCTCGGGTGGATTCCGGATGGTTAACGGATCGAGTCTGGAGTTTGAAGAAGGGGTTGGGGCTGCTGCTTCTGGTATTTCCGCTTCTGCGGATTTGGGACCGCAGATGCGGCCCCGCAAAAGCGGCCCCGCATAAGCGGCTGGAGGTTGAGAAGCCCAGGACCGCAGAAGCGGCCCAAGATCCGCAAAAGCGGAACCGCATATGCGGTGGGCCGTCCGCAGAAGCGGAAATTGGGCTGGAGCCCAGGACCGCAGAAGCGACATCTTTGACCGCAAAAGCGGAACCGCATAGGCGGAAATAATTCCGCAGAAGCGGAAATCCCTGGAGGCAGAAGGTTATTTTAAATCGGGATTTGGCCATTTCTCTCATAATTTTCATGGATTGGGGCAATTTTTGGAGAGCTTCAAAGAAGGATTTCGTCACCTATGTTAAGGTAAGTTATTCCCACTCATTTCCAAGTTAAATACAAGATTATATCATGGAATTAGACATACAAATTGTGGGGAAATTGGGACTTTTGGAAGAAAACCTAGAAACTTGATAAATTGGATTTTACCATGAATTTGAGCATGGAATTAGGAGTAAATTATATATTTGAGCTAGTTAAGCAATAGGTAGAGTATATCTTCGAAAAATTTCGGATTCCAGGCACGTGGGCCCGAGGGCGTTTTGGGCAACTTTTCGTTCGGGGTTAGGAATTGTTACAAATGGGGTTGTAAAGTTTAATTGAGCATATATTAATGGATTTGTATAATCATTGGATAGTTTTGGAGCGTTGTGAGTTGGTGCAAGTCTTCGGAGGAATGTAGAATGCCGGTTATGAGTCTTCGGAGCGAGGTGAGTCTCCTTTCTAACCTTGTAAGAGGGAATTGTCCCCATAAGTGAGTTAATTGGTTACGTGCTCCTATTTGTGGGGGCTACGTACGCACGAGGTGACGAGAGTCCGTGCGTAGCTACTATTATGCTATTGTCCGGGTAGTCTAGGACCCAAAAGCATGCTATATTTTGAATATTTGTAATCTTATGGACAGTTGACTTGCCTAAACCACATCAAATGGTAAATGAATTTCTAATAAGATCTAAACCTCATTTTCGTAATTCGTTAAAAGAGAATTTGTTCTTCTTTGAATAATTGCCCCATGTTGGCTTCCTGACTGAATGTCTCTATGTGTTTATTTTGGAACGGGCCGAACGCCTCGGCAGATTAAATATATGCATATATAGGCGCGCCGTCGACCCTCGGCAAGTGCACAATTTATTTCTGTTTGATCGGGCCGTCGCCTCGGTGTTATTTGCGCATGTTATATTGTTGCTTGAGGACTTTCAATGTGAAATTTGCCCTTCGTGGCTTGATATGAATTAATAAGATAATAAAGAGTAAATCTTGAAAATCCTTGATTATTGGTTGAAGGTGTTTATCTGTTTTCTGGCTTCGTGAATTAAAACTGCTATATGAATCCATGATTTCCTCACATTTTTAGTATATTGTCAAATGACCTCTAGTAAGTGTCCAAGTTGACCATCTCGTCTCTACTTCTTCGAGATTAGGCGGGATACTCATTGAGTATACGTTGTTTACGTACTCATACTACACTTCTGTGCATTTTTGTTGCACAGGTATATATACCTCTAGCGGCCTACTGGGCGTAGCAGCGCGGATGATTCTGGAACTAGGTGAGCTGCATTGTTCGAGGCGACCCTCAGCTAGTGTAGTTCCTTTCAGCATTTTATATTTATTCCCTGTCCACTGTATTTCGGACAGATATTGTATTTTATTTTCCTTATCAATAGATGCTCATGCACTTGTGACACCGGGTTCTGGGATGGTTTTTTGAAAGATGTGTACTAATAGTTATTACTTAATTTGAATTGAAGTAGAGATTCTTTTAATTATGAAAAATGGAAGGAAAAATCCTAGATTTTCAAAGGTATTAAAAGAGAATTTAATTGATAATTTAGTTGGCTTGCCTGACAGCGGTGTCCCGCGCCATCACGACCCTTAGTGGATTTTGGGTCTTGACACGCCATCACGACCGGGGATGGGAATTGGGTCGTGACAGTGCGTTGCACGAGAAATGCATACCAACGATAATAAACTTTCAATTGCTTATTCTATTAATTATGTACGCGGTACGAAATTAATTCCTAATAAATAAATAAAATATATAATATATTATACAAACCCAAGTCATAAATAATATTTTGACTCTTTTGACATAATATGGGAGGACAAATTGAAACTAAACATTCTGGAATCGCAAAGTTATGTGATTAAAGTTGTAAAATAACTTAAAGAATGCATTATTATTTACTAATTTATGTGAAGTAATGATTAACTTTAGTTAAGTCTTAAGGTATATGAAGCCTAATATATATCTCAAGATAAAGATATATTGACAATGGAGAAAACAAAGCTTAAAACTCATTTAGTCATTATTGTTTTTCATAGAACTTTTTTCAGTTGGACATTATTCTATTTCAATTATTGCATATTTTTATGTCTAAAATTTTTAATTGTTTAGTATGTCGAAATCAATCGTCACGGAAAAGCTTGAGATGTAATTTAGTATATCTATTTTTGAAAGTAATTTATTATGAATAGTCGTCAATTGAAATTTAGCGTTTTTGAGTTGCAAATTAGCGTATATATATTAAAAGATCATCATACCTACCCAATCAAATGTTATATCCCAGATTCTATTTTTCTTGAAGAAATAACTCAAATTTGAAGGGTATAAAAGTTGGTAAATATTTGAATTAAAAGGACACGTCTTTGGGAAAAGAGGAACTAATAATAATTTACCCAAATTTTTTTTAATCCAACATAAATTTATAGACTATTTTGGTATAAACAATGAAATATAGAATACTAATTAAAACTACCTCTGATTTTGAAGTCGAAATAAGACATACTGCTAACTATATGTTCTATACACGTTTAAACTACTCTAATTTTTTGTTTCTTTTAGGTATTCTTTCATGCGATCAAACAGGAAGTTAGAATGTTATTGAAATATTAGGTGATGTTATGGCTAAGAATTTTTTCTTCTTTTTGTTTCCAATGACAGGTGGCTTTAAGAAGTTCTACTATTAGTTGGTAACAAATTCCTATATTTTAGGTACTATAAGTTGATTCACGTTATTATATGGTTCTAAAATTTCCTAGTATTATTTGGTTTCAAACTACTATATTTTAGGCACTAAATGCTATTACAATTTTATCCCATATTCTATTGTGTTTTTGAACAAATAATTCAATTTTGAAGGGTATAAAAGACTGTCAATATTTAAGGGATATTTTTATCGTTCAATATTTAGAAATTCAACATCCGTTTTTTTATAATAACTAATTTCTATGAATATGCCTTGCACGTTAATATTGTGTCAATTAAAAACATATGCAAGAAGAAAAAATTATTTGGAAAGACGCAATTGATATTGTATAAAGAAAGCATCACAAGCTCTGAAAAAATAAAGTGGTGGCATGCTAATATTGAAGATATTTGCAAATTAACCAACAACTCAATTGTAAGAAGCTTTAGTCATTAAAGTCATTGCAAACAAAGTTTTTTAGCACTTTTCTGAACGTTTTAAAAAAAATTGCTAGAAGTATTACCATGTGAAATTTTACGAATATATGTTGAGTATCCCGAGTTGTATCAATGGGTAATTTTTATGAAATATTTTTAGTAAGCCATAAGCCTTCTTGTCACGTACTACTCCCTCCGATTCACAATAACTGACCAATTTGCTTTGGGCACACCCATTAAGGAAATACTAAATTCTAGACGAAAATAGTTAGTGTGACTAAACTACCCTTCATTAAATATTACACCATAGTTATAGTAGTACTTACTTCTCTTCTAAAATGTGAGGAGTAAATGATTTTTTAGGGATACCTATATAAGGGTAATTTTGGAAAAACAAATTGAATTTTTTCTTGATTATATAAATGGACACTTATTTTGAACCAAAATAAAAAAGTAAATTAGTCACTTATTGTGGACCGGAGGGAGTACCAATCAAAAGAGGCAAAAAAATAAATTTTTGTATGATTGTTGCTTCTACTCGTATAACTGAGGATGAAGATTCATGTATATGTAGCTCAAGGTTAAAATTCTTTTATAAATAAAGTCGTGAATGGTCATTGTCGTACACATATGTGCGCGGAGATTCTCTTTATCAACCAAAAAATCAACTTTTCCCCACGACCAAGAACCTGCAAGTACATAATTTTCATTAACAAACTATATGTAGTTAGTTAGAGCTATATTATAAAATATTACAACTTATAATCACATTCAGAAAATATGAAGCTTGACTTTTCACCTTACTCGTGTCACGATCCAAAATTCACTAAGGGTCGTGATGGCGCCGGACACTGTTGTCAGGCAAGCCAACCAAATTACTTAATCAAATTCTCGTTTTAGTACTTTTGAAATCTAGGATTTTCCTTCAAATTTAGCAATTTAAAAGATAATTGTCTCAAATCAAATTTAAATGATAAGCAGTTAATACAAAATACTTCAAACCATACCAGAACCCGGTGTCACAAGTGCATGAGCATCTACAGATAAGGAAATAAAATACAACATCCGTCCGAAATACAGTGGACAAGAAATAAATACAATACACTGCAAGGGACTATACTAGCTGCGGGTCGCCTCGAATAATGCAACTCACCTAGTCCCAGAATCATCCACGGTGCTACGCCCAGTAGGCCACAAAGGTTACATATACCTGTGCAACAAAAATGCACAGAAGTGTAGTATGAGTACGAAAACGTGTACTCAATGAGTATCCCGCCTAACCTCGAAGAAGTAGAGACGAGATGGTCGACTTCGACACTTACTAATGGTCCAATAGTGAGGTCAGTAATACACTAATTTATGGATTTCTATAAACATGATTTTTTTTATCCAAATAGGAGGAAACAAGTAAACAATTAATTCTTTTATAGAAAATTTCCAAAATTCCTTTTCGTAATTATCCAAATAATTTCAAGCCATGAAAAGGCAATAATAACTTAATTAAGTTCAAGGAAGCAATACAAGCATGCGCATATCATGCCGAGGCGACGGCCCGATCCAATAGAAATGTAAACTGTGCACTTGCCGAGGGTCGACGGCGCGCCAATAGATGCATCTATTACCCCGCTCGCGAACTAACCTGCGGCGCGGTCAACATAAAATCAACACACACCCTGCTCGCGAACCATGCATGCGACGCAGGTACACATAGAGGTACATGCTCAAACAATCAATCAAGAATTATCAGGGGACATTATCCAAATTAAACAAATCTTCTTTTAACAGTTCGAGAAAATTGACGTTTAATCCTTTTTTAAATTCATTTACTAATCCAAGGTGATTTAAGCAATTCAAGCTATCAAAGGGGTTCATAAATAATCCAAGTATAACATGATGTGGGTCCTAACTACCCGGACAATAGCGTAATAGTAGCTACGCACGGACTCTCACCACCTCGTGCGTACGTAACCCCCGCAATTAGGAGCACATAATCAATTATTTCACCTATGGGGACAATTCCCTCTTACAAGGTTAGAAAGGAGACTCACCTTGCTCCGAAGGTCCATAACCGGCATTCCACGCCCTTCCGAAGACTCTAGTTGATGCACCACGCTCCAAAGCTAGCCAACGATTACGCAAATCCATTAATATATGCTCAATTAATCATTACAATCTAATTTATAGAAGTTCCTAACTCCGATCGAAAAGTTGACCAAAACGCCCTCGGGCCCACGTGCCCGGAATCCGAAATTTTTCGAAGATAAAGATTACCCATGACCTTAGGAACTCAAATATATAATTTTCACTAAATTCCATACTCAATATCGTGGTCAAATTCGAAGAAATGCCAATTTCTAGGTTTTCCACCAAAACCTAAATTTTTCCATAATTTCCTTGCCTAATTCCATGTATAAACTTTGTATTTAACTCAAAGCTAGCATAAATTACTTACCTCATAATGAGTGACCAAAATGGCACCCCAAAGCTTCTCCCCATATGGGGTTGGAATGAACCCAACCCCGAATTTTAAAAGACCTCACTGCCTCAGCTGTTTCCGCACCTGCGGTCCCTTGACCGCTTCTGCGGTTCCGCAGGTGCGGTTAAAATGCCGCATTTGCGGTCCTCCCTAGGCCGCCCTCTTTCGCTTCTGCGATACGCCTTCCGCAGATGGGGTCCCGCTTCTGCGGAACTCTGACCGCATCTGCGGTCCACTCCAAGCCGCTCACTTCCGCTTCTGCGACCACCTTTCTGCAGATGCGGTCCCGCTTCTGCGGAACCTTGACCGCATCTGCGATCCTCAAGCCTTTGACCAAAAATCGCTTCTGCGGCTCCCTTTCCGCTTCTGCGGGGCCACTTCTGCGGTTAACCCACCGCAGAAGCGAAAATACCAGCAACCAGATCCTTCAGCCCTCTTCCAAATTCCAAATTCGATCCGTTAACCATCCGGAATCCACCCGAGGCCCCCGGTACCTCAACCAAACCTACCAACCAATCCCAAAACACGCTACAGACTTGCTCGAGGCCTCAAATCACATCAAACAACTCTAAAATCATGAATCGACCTCCAATCCAAACTTAATGAACTTCAAAATTTCAAACTTTAATTTTTGATGTTTAAACCTATCAAATCACGTCTGATTGACCTCAAATTTTGCGCACCAGTCATATTTGACATTACGGACCTACTCCAACTTTCGGAATTGGATTCCGACCCCGATATCAAAAAGTCCACCTCCGGTCAAACTTCTCAAAAACCTTCAAATTTCTATCTTTAGCCAAATGGCTCCAAAATGACCTACAGACCTCCGAATTCACTTCCGATCGCGCCCCCAACTCCAGGATCACCTACGGAGCTATTCATAGTCTCGGAATCCCAAACGGAAATCGATAACACTGAAATGTTCTTCAAGCCAAACTTATGAAATTTCTTCTAAAATGATAACTTCCACAATAGGCACCAAAACTCTCCCGGGTTATCCGGAACCCGAACCGGGCATATGCCCAAGTCTGAAATCATCATACGAACATGTTGGAACCTTCAGATCTTGATTCCGAGGTCGTTTACTCAAAATTCCATTCCTAGTTCATTCTTTCACTTTAAGCTTCTAAAATAAGAATTCTCTTTCCAAATCAACTCTGGACTTCCCGGAATTCAATTCCGACCACGCGCACAGGTCATAATGCCTGAAATGAAGCTGTTCATGGCCTCCGACTGCTGAACGGAGCGCTAGGGCTCAAAACGACCGGTCGTGTCGTTACATTCTCTCCCACTTAAACATACGTTCGTCCTCGAACGTGCTGAGAACTACACTGAAGTAGTCTGAAATCACCGGTTAACTTCTCATGCACCTTCCCGTGCTACCACCACTCAGTTGAGCACATTAGTTCGATCAGTTCTGAAGACATTCCCTTTTTATTCAAGCAAATAAGCCTTTAGAGCCCAATTCCAACATCCGAAATTCTATGCCCGACATGTTTCCAACATATGATCACCATAACAATCACTACACGCCGTAACCAAACATGGCTGCATGACTTTGCTGAATTCACACCTAGTATCACTTTACTCACCGGACCCCAATAACATTTTCTGATCAACTTAGTCGAAATTCCACGAATTTGATGCTCCCATTGCACCCCATGACATACACAGGTCTTGCTCTAACTCTTACAATACCGCCATAACGGAAGAGATGTGCAGAAATTCATAATCAACTGCCGAATCAACCAATTATTTGGGTCTATACTCCTGACAATAACCATCACCTCATTCTGAACCAAATAATGGTCTTAGCTCCTTAATGTACTTCATATAGTTAGATTGCACTGATTCTAAATCCAATGATCTCGTCTCACCCAGTACGAATTGCTCAGGAAAGAAGCCACCCCGGACATAATCAAAAGCCACATATGATGCCGCAATGTGCCAATAGGCTACCAATTCGAACGCAGTACAATGAAAATGAACTCTGAAAAGGAAGTCCAATTACCCCACTCGCGAATCATACATGCGACGCGGGCAACATTCTAAACAGACACCCCGCTCGCGAATCATACATGCGACGCGGGTTCACAGCTAATACGAGCTTTCCTCAGAAAAATAGGAAATGAAACACATAAAAACAGATATAGGGAACTGTGCTCATCATCACACTGTTGCGGTGTGCAACCCGAATCCACACATAGAACTCACATAAGGAGATATACATCGGCCTAAATTGCTCATTACAGCAAGATACTGACTATCAGTCACAAGCACGCTAGGTGCATAATACCATCCCTGGGGAGACATATAGTGCCATAAGCTACAACTCAAGCACAACTAAGGTGCGATATACAATCTGAATCTCAAGAGCCATTTTTCTCATATAAAACCATTTCTACGCGGATCCTCAACACATAAGCAATTTCTCAAGCCGTCTCACAACTCACACGGCGCAACGTATCACTACACGAAATATCTGACAGCGAAATAACACCCTGACTACTCCTCCAGAAGGAGCACATTACTGAAATGAACACGTTTGGCCTGATATAGAGCCCATATTCACATTTGAATCCATCCACCGACCTCAAGCCGATTCTGATCGTACCAAACTAGTCCAATGACCTTTCAAAGGTCCATACTAACTTCCCTTTTCTCATAACACACAAGAACAACTATCACAACAGGAGAAATCCTCCGCAGTCCACAACTCCATAAACTGAGTGCCCTCCAGGCATATATTCTCAAATCAACGATATCATCACAACCTCCATACTTGTTTTAAGTCTTTAATCAATCCAGTGACTACCTGCCACACTTATACAATCTTCTTGTGGGACACACTCCCATAACCTACCATAACAAATAACTGGGTCGTACCTCCAAACCACCGGCCGCCCTTAACGCTGAAAAGCGATCAAGAATCATTAACCAGGATGCAAAGCCCTTTTTACAAACAACCTATCTCAGGTGACACTGATGACAAAGCCAACTTACGTTAAACAACGAAACTCCTCTCCTGCTCATCCGAGCTCATGACATCCTTGTCAACACCGAACTGTTACCTTGATCTTCACTTCAAATTCCATACCACTTGCTGCATTTAACATGCCAATATACGATAGAACTCGTTCCTCATCATAGCTTCGGGACCACTGTTAGATTGACATTTCACCACATAAAAGCTTTCCACTTAACTCACTTCAGGAGAACCATAGCAGCACACAAGCGAATTTTCATAACCGTAGAATATGCAAATCTCTAAGTAGTGGTTTGAGCCACCATAGCCCTTCCGGAATCTGCTTCCACATAACAAGCCATAGCAGTAGAATGCTTCTGAATAACATCAATTACGGCGGCTGACAAGTCTGATAGTACCGTCACAACTCACTTGCATAACTCGATCACGCTGAGGAAACTGATCACTAACACCAATATGCCAAATTCAATTATGGCCAATCAATCTACCTTCTTCCAATTTATCCTTGATTGCCTTAGAGATAATACTAACTCCATACACACATAACATACTCCACTTGCACTCATCTCGAGTGACCTTGAATCACGAAACCATGCTGTCTCAAATTCCCTGAACCATTTCATACCTTCCTTGTGCGCACATTCGCACCCCCAACTGATATGCCCATTCTGCAAATCCTTCTACGAATCCGAAGTCCTTTCTCATCTTTCTCTCAAGAGCTACACTGCAAGTCAAAACGTCATAGAACATTCTGGGCCTCCACTCGTAAGCTGCTGCAAAAGCTTGATTCTTAACTGTACTTATAGGCTCGAAAACATTAGGCACCGTACTTTACCTCTTTTGAATCCATTAAGACTGTTACTGAGAGCCACCCGCTCTGACTTGGTCTCGAATATAATCAACTTCATAAATCTTATAACGCATGAATACCCTCTCGACGAGGCACTCGGCGGAATCACTTCCTTTGAAACCCGCATTTATACAAGGCATAAACCCTAGTCCTTCCCCAAGTCTGAACATGGGCCAATAAGGCCAACGATAGCCCACCTTTAATAATTCCTTTGCTCAAATTACCACTTATGGCCTTTTCCCGTAGCTGAAACCGCTCATCAACATGCTAATAACCAGAAACCTCGCAAGTAGCTAACTATGCAATCCAATCATAAGCGGTGGGACTCTCCCACTTAGCTTGAAGCCATTATTTCACAAATCTGGAACTCACCTGTCCTCTTTATCTCTTATTAACATAACCTTGCGCAATCAACCGCCAAAATTCTCGAAATCTTTTTGTAAAACCCCCTTCTTATATTCTGACTCATCAAACACATTTGCACAGCCGATCTCCTTGCTGTTGACATCCAATTTTGTCCCTCCTTTCTTCCAAACTATTTTCTTAAGCTTCTAATATTACTAATAATATAAAAATTGGCATTTTATTATTTTCAACACAAATTGACTTATTTATTACTATTATTAAAACTATTATTACTATAGTGTTTTTTAAAATTATCATAGTTGTCATAATTATTATAATTATTATTCACATTATTATTATTATTTTAATATCATTATTATCGTCTTTTGTGTAAAGTATATCACTTTCCTCTATTTAATCAAAAGTAGTATTTCTTTAACGTCTCTCTATAAATACTATAATAGTTTAAAATTAATTAGTATAATATGCAATAGTTCATTATTATTTTTTACTTATTCAAATATTTTCAATAAATTAGTAATAGGGTATTACTATATAGTATTTTATGATATAGCTAATACAATATATTTAGAGATGTAGAAGCCTAAGAAAATTAATTGAAAGGAGGGAACAGGCCATAAAATTTCGGCCAAAATCCAAAGGACCCATCAGGTTAGCCTTAGTTAGCCCCAAAATCAGCCTAGTATTTAGCCTAAGCCAATAGCCCAATTTTCTAGCCCAATACTTTCGGCCTAATTTCAGCCCAAACCATAGAACCCTCTAGATCCTTAATCTTAACCCTTCCTTTTCATCAGATGGTGTCCAACGTTCTTCCTCCTCTTTTGACCAAACGCCAAAATATTCCCCAACCCAACCTAGAGAATGCTTCTCCATTTGTCTTAAAATCTCTGCTCATGCTGCTATCTCTGCCATGGCTTCCAACGTTCAAAATTGAACGGCCAACTTGACTCAAAATTCAATTTTTCTATTCAAAATCCCGCCCAAAATCAACCCTAATTTTTTCCTACAAATAGTGGCATTAGGGAAACGATTTGGAGGAGCTCTAAGCGGCCATTCAATGCTCCCATAAAAGCTTCAGCCCCCCTCCTTTAACCAAAAAGCTTCAGCCACGCCTTTAACCCCTAAAAAATTGAAGCTCTGGGAGGCCCCTCTAAGTTTAAGCTTCATCCGCTGCTTCTAACCCTCAAACCCACTACTCTTTGCTTGCTTTCACTATTTAAGTTTTTTTTTTTTTTCATAAAATCTTTTTCTGTTCCATCTTTGGCACCTTTTGATTTCCGTGGGTTTTTAATCAAAACAGAGCTGCTACTTTTCATTTATTCTTCTGTCCACGTTCGAGGTGACGAGCTCGTGGTCGGATTTCGATTGTAGGTAAAAGCCCCGGTTCACTGCCTCGAAGAAGGTCAGCAACCTCCTCTTTTTACTTTCGATTCAAGTATTATTTAGTTGCAATCCTTGGTTACAAATGTGTAGTTTCGTTTTTTCATTTAGATACCATGGCAGTATGTATCATTATTTTTGTAGTTTATTGATTCGAGTTCGTTTCTTTGTACTTGTTGCGTCGGTTAGAAGTCATGGCTTAATCTGTATGCGATAGATTCTGATTTTAGTACCTCCATGGATTAAAAAAATGATGTGCTAGAATTTTTTTATAGAAGACTTGTAATTTAGTTGCTATACATGAAGTAGAATTTTGTCAGGCTATTTAAATATTTAAAAGCTTCTTTTGAAGATACTGTACTTATAATGTATTTAAAAGCACGTATAATAACTAAGTTCATGTAGAGTTCTGAAAACTAGAAGGATTCTAAGAACTTTGTATTAAGAGCTTGCCAAAATATAGGTTAAATTTATTTCATTATTTAAAGTAATCCCATGTTTGCTTAATGATATTTCTTTTCCATAACTTTAGGAACCATGACCATATGAATTGATTGTCCCTCCATGAAATGAAGGAACATGTGTTTGTGCTGTTTTTTTTCTTTAATTCTTTGAAGTTTGTGGTAGATTATTAGGTAGCTTAATGACCTTGTATGACACGAATATTTATTGCTAGCTAGATCCTTAAACTTTGGAAATCAGTTCAATAGAATATATTTCTTAGACCTCTCAGTTTATGCTAAATAGGAATGAGGAAAACCCCACTAACTTGGACCTGAAGGTTATTTATAATACTTAATAATCCTAGAATATTAATCAGATTACTTCTACTTTGAATGAACGGAAGAATGACTTTAAGTTTGAGCGAATGCCTATAGGATCTATAACACTACCAAAGAAAATATCAAGGATGCAATTCTATCATATTAGGCATGAATAGTTCGAAAGTTCTTTATAATGTAAAAAGCGTGGAAACTGGATATAGATGCACTTTCTTGCTGTCCATCAAGTGTAATGAAAGGCACATGAAGTTCTGTTATGTATTTTATTCATTGTTATAGTTTGGTATCAGTAAGAACTTTACACTAAAGAGTCTAACAAAAATGTTATTTTAAAAAGGGACCATGTCTTGGTCAGGTTAATGAATCTGATAAAGAATCTAGCGTAAGGTGAGACAACTGTTAAAAGTAGTATGTATTTTAAGCTGCCCTGAAGCTTTAGTTTGGAATGTATTCATGTATGTTGACTGCAAGTATGTGTAAATGAACTGAATCTACTTTTTCCTAGTAATTTGATACGTGAATTTCTATTTCACGCTCCGTTGTTCCGCTAATCCTTTATTTCCCTTTTTCTTTGCATGTCCTATACACCGGAGCAACAAAGAGTTTCAGGCGAGACTCAATGCCGCTGCCGAAGTTGAACTAAGCACTACTCTCTTGTAGCCTCATCGAATAGCACAACTGTTGGATTTCTTCTTTCAAAATTGGATTGAAGATTACTTGTCATTTTGTCTTGTTTTTATTTTGCTGGCTAACGTTTTATCTTAGTGATGCCGTGATCATTCGCTCTATCGCAGCTAAGCCTTCATTTGGTAGTAGACCCTAATTTTAGTAGTAGTAAAATCTCAATCTATTAATATAAAACATATAGTTAGGTATGGAGTTATAGGTTTCACATTTAGTTACATTTATCTATGTTAAACCTATCAAAGTGCTTTTAAATCATTTTCTTTTTCTTTTCTTTTTTATATTTTAAGAAGGGAAGTTTTGATTTGTTATTTTTAAAACGTTAGTCTTTTCAAAAGATGGATTTTATAATATCATATTTCTAGTTCAAACAGTTTTGAGTACAAATGACAAAATAGCATTTTCACCAAATACATTTGTGGCCGATTCTTGAGAGCTTTTCTTAACCAAGCTTTTAAAAAAAAAGTATAGAAATATTAGTAGGATCACTTACCATTTAAAAGGACGATTTATACTGAGTTTGACCAATATTTCTATTCTAAGATTATCTTTGTTGGTTAACTAATCGAGCAACGTAGTACTCAACACTTATAGTCATTTTTAACAAGCAACCTAAGTTTGGCCGGTTAACCGTTATTAACGGATCATATAGGGTACTTTAAGAACCTTCCCTATAGGACTAATTAGAACTTTTACCTGGAATTTTTAAGGTTAAGCAGACCATAAAACAGAGTTAACTTTGAACATTATTTAGCTAAAATTGGTGTCCTAATTCACCGTTAAAATAATTAGGTGGCGACTCTCTTTAATTAAAACCTTAGAATTACCAATATGTTATACTCTAGTTTGACCCGTGTTAAAATGGGGTATAACACTTGCTATATAACCAATAGAATTCTTCGCAAATGCTTCGCCCACCTTGCGACCGCTAACCTGCTCACAGGGAATAACCCGCCTGTGGAAATCACTCCCCGATATCTTCCAACGCTGCTGCACAAGGTGCAATCGCTATGACATCAATAACCCTCCCTGAGTCTGAGCTCCATCTCTAGTTGCACCAGTCCATTTATCCCTCGCGGACATCACTTAAATGTGCAGCAACAACCTTCCAATTCAATGTTATGTCGTACCCTTCTTCATTCAAGCAGCTCCTTCCCATCATATCAAATCTCCTGCCGCCTAATAGTCCACACTTCAAATTAAATTCGTAGACCCCAATCACAAATCTCTAAAATTCTCGAATCATTCCAAACTCTCCTTAAGGTGCGTAGTCATCCTACCACAATACCCATATGCAACTCCGCCACTCTCCCACTTTGGCGGAATCCCTTTAATCGACCACTCGCCCTTTGCTCCTTATACTTGTCCTTCTAGAAATTTTAGCCACCACCTGACACTTCCCAAACGCCTTTCCTCATTCTTTGCTGCTCAATTGTTGCCTTAGATGAAATCTAACTTTGTAGCACTTGAACCCACAAATCGCTACTAACTTTAAACCTTTCTGAAGATCATCTTTCTCGAGCCGTCATCCTTAGAAACACCGGTTCCATCTTGAACCGCCGCACCCCGCGATCTCTAACCGTCGCTTCTTTGATACTGACCCGCAATATCCTGCTCCAAGGGCAATTGTAGAAGGTCATAATGCCGACGAATTTAGTATATTCAACAAGGACAACGACACCTCATTATAGAAGAAAACTCTACCACACTTGCAAATACCAAGCCTCATTACTTCCACCAGTCACATCTGACCATCCTTAGTCCGCTTGCCTTTCCCCTGCCGGGAATAAAATATTGAACCTCTTGATTAAGCTCCGAGTAAACCTCCCTTCAAGTCATTCATTGCCCCGACACGTGGGCAAACATCCTACCATCATATCACTTACTGCGGAACAGTCATTCATAGGCATCATGGAAACTTGTGCCTAACCCCAAAGCCCTCAGGAGTACTGTTACTGAGCTGAAACATTAAAATATCCTTCCATAAGGCGACGATAAAAATCCAATCAACTACACCGGGAGAAACATCCCGCACCACATCTGTAGTACTGTTACAATTCTTCAATCTCGATTTATAACAAGTGCTTTGCGTCGCGTAAGATTGAGTAGGCATGAATTAAAGGCATACGCCTCCAAGGATCAAATCGCACGATAAGGAATCAAGAAGGGAAGTACTCCTAACAGTCCTGCAGCCTCCCGAGGATAAGTACAGACGTCTCCGTACCGATCCGCGAGACTCTACTAGATTTGCTCATGATTCGTGAGACCCTAGGAACCTAGTGCTCTGATACCATGTTATCACGACCCAAAATCCACTAAGGGTCGTGATGGCGCCGGACACTGCTGTCAGCCAAGCCAACCAAATTACTTAATCAAATTCTCGTTTTAATACTTTTGAAATCTAGGATTTTCCTTCAAATTTAGCAGTTTAAAAGATAATTGTCTCAAATCAAATTTAAATGATAAGTAGTTAATACAAAATACTTCAAACCACCCCAGAACCCGGTGTCACAAGTGCATGAGCATCTACAGATAAGGAAATAAAATACAACATCCGTCCGAAATACAGTGGACAAGAAATAAATACAATACACTGGAAGGGACTATACTAGCTGCGGGTCGCCTCGAATAATGCAACTCACCTAGTCCCAGAATCATCCGCGCTGCTACGCCCAGTAGGCCACAAGGGTTATATATACCTGTGCAACAAAAATGCACAGAAGTGTAGTATGAGTACGAAAATAACGTGTACTCAATGAGTATCCCGCCTAACCTCGAAGAAGTAGAGACGAGATGGTCGACTTCGACACTTATTAATGGTCCAATAGTGAGGTCAGTAATACACTAATTTATGGATTTCTATAAACATGATTTTTTTTATCCAAATAGGAGGAAACAAGTAAACAATTAATTCTTTTATAGAAAATTTTCAAAATTCCTTTTCGTAATTATCCAAATAATTTCAAGCCATGAAGAGGCAATA
This sequence comes from Nicotiana attenuata, assembly GCF_001879085.1. Taxonomy (NCBI): domain Eukaryota; kingdom Viridiplantae; phylum Streptophyta; class Magnoliopsida; order Solanales; family Solanaceae; genus Nicotiana; species Nicotiana attenuata. The sequence continues at coordinate 328,923 of NW_017671059.1, read as the reverse complement.
ATAACTTAATTAAGTTCAAGGCAGCAATACAAGCATGCGCATATCATGCCGAGGCGACGGCCCGATCCAATAGAAATGTAAACTGTGCACTTGCCGAGGGTCGACGGCGCGCCTATAGATGCATCTATTACCCCGCTCGCGAACTAACCTGCGACGCGGTCAACATAAAATAAACACATACCCTGCTCGCGAACCATGCATGCGACACAGGTACACATAGAGGTACATGCTCAAACAATCAATCAAGAATTATCAGGGGACATTATCCAAATTAAACAAATCTTCTTTTAACAATTCGAGAAAATTGACGTTTAATCCCTTTTTAAATTCATTTACTAATCCAAGGTGATTTAAGCAATTCAAGCTATCAAAGAGGTTCATAAATAATCCAAGTATAACAGGCTGTGGGTCCTAACTACCCGGACAATAGCATAATAGTAGCTACGCACGGACTCTCGTCACCTCGTGTGTACGTAGCCCCCGCAATTAGGAGCACATAATCAATTATTTCACATATGGGGACAATTCCCTCTTACAAGGTTAGAAAGGAGACTCACCTCGCTCCGAAGGTCCATAACCGACATTCCACGCCCTTCCGAAGACTCTAGTTGATGCACCACGCTCCAAAGCTAGCCAACGGTTACGCAAATCCATTAATATATGCTCAATTAATCATTACAATCTAATTTATAGAAGTTCCTAACTCCGATCGAAAAGTTGACCAAAACGCCCTCGGGCCCACGTGCCCGAAATTCGAAATTTTTTCGAAGATAAAGATTACCCATGACCTTAGGAACTCAAATATATAATTTTCACTAAATTCCATACTCAATATCGTGGTCAAATTCGAAGAAATGCCAATTTCTAGGTTTTCCACCAAAACCTAAATTTTTCCATAATTTCCTTGTCTAATTCCATGTATAAACTTTGTATTTAACTCAAAGCTAGCATAAATTACTTACCTCATGATGAGTGACCAAAATGGCACCCCAAAGCTTCTCCCCATTGACTCCAATGGAAGAAAATGGGGTTGGAATGAACCCAACCCCGAATTTTAAAAGACCTCACTGCCTCAGCTGTTTCCGCACATGCGGTCCCTTGACCGCTTCTGCGGTTCCGCAGGTGCGATTAAGATGCCGCATTTGCGGTCCTCCCTAGGCCGCCCTCTTTCGCTTCTGCGATACGCCTTCCGCAGATGCGGTCCCGCTTCTGCGAAACTCTGACCGCATCTGCGGTCCACTCCAAGCCGCTCACTTCCGCTTCTGCGACCACCTTTCCACAGATGCAGTCCCGCTTCTGCGGAACCTTGACCGCATCTGTGATCCTCAAGCCTTTGACCAAAAATCGCTTCTGCGGCTCCCTTTCCGCTTCTGCGGTTAACCCACCGCAGAAGCGAAAATAGCAGCAACCAGATCCTTCAGCCCTCTTCCAAATTCTAAATTCGATCCGTTAACCATTCGGAATCCACCCGAGGCCCCCGGGACCTCAACCAAACCTACCAACCAATCCTAAAACACGCTACGGACTTGCTCAAGGCCTCAAATCACATCAAACAACGCTAAAATCATGAATCGACCTCCAATCCAAACTTAATGAACTTCAAAATTTCAAACTTCAATTTCCGATGTTTAAACCTATCAAATCACGTCCGATTGACCTCAAATTTTGCGCACCAGTCATATTTGACATTACGGACCTACTCCAACTTTAGGAATTGGATTCCGACCCTGATATCAAAAAGTCCACCTCCGGTCAAAGTTCTCAAAAACCTTCAAATTTCTATCTTTAGCCAAATGGCTCCAAAATGACCTACGGACCTCCGAATTCACTTCCGATCGCGCCCCCAACTCCAGGATCACCATACGGAGCTATTCACAGTCTCGGAATCCCAAACGGACATTGATAACACTGAAATGTTCTTCAAGCCAAACTTATGAAATTTCTTCTAAAATGCTAACTTCCACAATAGGCGCCAAAACGCTCTCGGGTTATCCGGAACCCGAACCGGGCATATGCCCAATTCCGAAATTATCATACAAACCTGTTGGAACCTTCAGATCCTGATTCTGAGGTCGTTTACTCAAAATTCCATTCCTAGTTCATTCTTTCACTTTAAGCTTCTAAAATAAGAATTCTCTTTCCAAATCAACTCTGGACTTCCCGGAATTCAATTCCGACCACGCGCACAGGTCATAATGCCTGAAATGAAGCTGTTCATGGCCTCCGACTGTTGAACGGAGCGCTAGGGCTCAAAACGACCGGTCGGGTCGTTACAACTCGCTTCCATGCACGTATTCATATATGAGATTTCGTAACTACTATCACCATTGTGTTCGAGGACCAATTGAACTAGAATAAGAGCCACATCACCTCTTATATTTATTCGTTATTCTTACGAAAGTAATAAATCACTAAATATTGGATATGTTTTTGCTTTTATAATATTTGTTAGCTGATTTTTCAATTTGATGTCATTAATATAATTCTATAAAGAATATATTTACCGTCTTTATTCTTGTTAATTTAAAAGAAAAACTTGTAGTACTTGATGGGAATCACCTTACAAATTTCATTACTTGTTCACAAAACGATTTATCAACATCCAATTCTTTTGATTGGTAGCAGAATTTTACTAAAGCTCTAATCTTCTTCCCTAAAAAGATTATTCTTTAGATGACATTTGATTTTGCATAATAAATGATTTTAAATTTGAGTCTTACCTAATCCTTTTGGCAAAAAATTATGATAACTCATATAAATAACTATTTTTAACTGTCATAATATTTGAAGATTGATTTTCGTTTGTTTTTTTCAGAGGCCAAAATCTACTTTTTGATCCATATTATACAATCATTAACCTATGAGTTCAGTCGAATTCAATTTGTAAAAGTAATTAAATTTAATCTAGATTTGTAACGACCCGACTGGTCGTTTTGAGCAATTGCGGCCGGTTCGGCAGTTTGAGGTCATGAGCAGCTTCATATTATGTGTATCGACTTGCATGCGCAGTCCGGGCGTGAAACCGGAAAGCTTTTATGTGAAAATATGAGAAATAGAAATTTTTAGAGTTGAAAATTTGGTTTTAGTTGACTTTGGTCAATATTTTTGGTAAACGGACCCGAATCTGTGTTCCGATGATCCTGGGAGGTCCACGGTAAAATATTAGACTTAGGCGTATGCCAGGAATTGAATTCCGAGGTCCCTAGCCTTAGAAAATAATTTTTGAAGAAAATTGTTGTGCTGGTTTTTAAAGAAAATAAAGAAATGAATTAATGTTTGAACTTGTTGGTATCATGCCCGTATTTTGGTTCCGGAGCCTGGTACAAGTTTGCTATGATATTTAAGTCCTATTTGTAAAATTTGGTGAAAACCGGAATTGATTTGACGTGATTTGGACGTCCGGTTGAAAAATTAGAAAATTTGAATGTCCTTGAGAAAATCATGAGTTTTGAGGTTAAATTCGTAGTTGTTGATGTTATTTTGATGATTTGATCGTACGAGCAAGTCCGTATTATATTTTTAGACTTGCGTGCATATTTGGTTTGGAGCCCCGAGGGCTTGGGTGAGTTGCGGACAGGTTTAGGCTATGTTGCGCTTGTTTTTGGATACTTCATCGTCGTTTCTTCAAGAAAAAATAATACCACATTGAGCAAATGAGATCCAAATTTAGTTTTTATTGAACTATTAGATCCGTATCAAAATTACGGAGCCATAGGAAAAAGAATCATCGAATTTGGACATCGTATGAGGAAGTTATGCTCATTTTCGTGTCGGGAAAATAATAACTTCATCTTTTCTTGTTGAGTTCCTAGTTGGTTTAGAAACTGAACTCTACTTTATGTTATGTAAATGAGACTCCTTAAACATCTTAATTGCATTGGTTATGGACCCTATGTACTGAGTAACATGGGAACATCGTTGCGCAAAGTGAGATATAAATATGTGGGTACGAGGTGTCGGGTGTGCTAAAGGTTTGGTAATTGAGGTTATGATATGAGACATCGAATTTGAGATGGCTAGAATTGTGCATCAGAAATGATATGATTTATTGAGTTGACATCGCCTTACTTGTCTGTGTCCCAGCTATGTTGGTGTTAATTTACTTGGTTATCTTCGTTTCCATCCGTGTTTCCCTTTATTGTTTCTACTGTTTGTGGTTTGAGTTTCTCCCTATTGCTGATATTACCTTGTTATCGCATCTCGATAGTTTATCATTATATCCTGTTCAGTTTATTTGACCAGTAGGTGCCTTGACTGTTCCTCGTCACTACTCCACCGAGGTTAGTCTTGATACTTGGTGTGCTCATACTACACTTCTGTACATTTTTGTGTACAGATCCAGGTATTTGGTCAATAGTAGCTGCATGGATTGTCGCAGCGGAGACTCAAGGTAAACCTGCTGCTGCATTCGCAGGCCTCGGAGTCACCTTCAGTTGTACTTATTTTCATTGGTTCCTTTTGTTTCTATTAGTAAAAATACCAAGATTACTACTTTCAACATCAATATTAATTTGAGTTATACCTTCAGCAAGGAGATCGTGAATAATCACTTGCAATTCCTGGACTTGGGTAATAACAGACTTGCTATCTACCATTCTGTAGTCCAAAAACTTTGCAGCAACAAACTTTTTCAACCCGGCATCTTCGGTTTTGTATTTCTTTTCAAGCGCAGTCCACAGTTCCTTTGACGTTTCCACGCCACTGTAGACGTTATACAAAGCATCCTCCAGCCCGCTTAGAATATAATTCTTGCACAAAAAATCTGAATGCTTCCACGCCTCAATCACGAGAAAGCGTTCAGTTTCTGGAGTTTCGTCGGACAGCACAGGAACATCTTCCTTGATGAACTTCTGGAGACTTAGAGTAGTCAAATAGAAGAACATCTTTTGCTGCCAGCGCTTGAAATCAATCCCGGAAAATTTTCCGGGTTTCTCCGCCGGTGCCAATGCTGCCGGTGTCGTTCGACTTGTTGAGGCATTGGCAGTCACCATTGGAACAGCTTGGTTCTCATTTTCATTAGTCATTTCTGTAAAAGAATGACACAAACGTTAAAATCACATAGATTTTAATAGAGTACAAAACCACAAAGTTTTTACTCTTCCAGAAACAGTAAGTACAAATACAGAAATCAAATTAAATTCCTTAAGCTTGTTAGTAGACTGTATTTGTAAAATAATTCTGGAAATATAAATGAGTATAAACAGAAATGAACATAAACAGAAATGACATAAAACCAATTCGAGCCCACTGAATTCACAGTGTTTCCTTAAGGAATTTAATCCCCTCCTAGTACCCAAGGTTATGGATTATTTCCTCCCAGGATAGAACGAATTACACACTGGTGTAGTGGTACTTCAAACCCCAGTGTTTCAGCGAACACAAAGTTCGGTAGCAAATCACACTTACTTTTTGCTTTGTTTGATGCTAAAAGTATGCAGAAGAAGGAGAAGAAACTCAGAAAATCGTAGTGAAATTCTGAGCAGAATAGTGTTGTATTTATAGCCAAAGTTAGGCTGAAATCTGAAGAGGTGCAACTCTTCAGAATGGCTGTTTATGCAAAACGCCCACAGCATAAATGCCATTACATAAATGGCCATTTACTCAATAATAAAGAGGGAAAATAAAGAGGGAAAATTGAAGAGGGTAGTTACTTTTCTGTTACCAAAACAGAAAAACGGATTGGATTTAATATTAATATTTAATATTAATATTTTGTTATTAAAACAAATATTTAATAACATTTCTGTTAATATTTTACTATTAACAAATAAATTTGGTCCAAAAAGTTAATCAATCAATCGATCATTTGACCAAATCCAAATCCGAATCCGAATCCGAATCCGAATCCGAATCCGAAGCCGAAGCCGAAGCCGAAGCCGAAGCCGTAGCCGAAGCCGAGCCGAGCGAGCGACGACGACGACGGCGCGAGGCTTGCCTTCTTCTCAACTCTTTAAGAGCTAGAAGAAGAGCAATTGCTTATATACCCATAAAAAACCTCTTCCTCTTCCAATATGGGACAATGCCCATTTGCCAAGGGGGGGAACTTAAAATTTCACTCAAAAATTTTATTTCCCTCCATTTCCCATTCACCCTCTTTTAAGTATTTAATATATTAATTAAACACATCCAAAACCCAACATATATATATACATATATATATATACACACACACTAATGTTCCATTAGGTACTGCTGTCGTTAATATTCCTGGTTTCGCATGGACGTGCCTGTGTATATGTGTGTGTGTGTGTGTATTCTATGCTAGCAAATATTAATCCTAAGTTCCTTTTCTGTTCTATTTTGTTTCTACCTTCTCTTGTCAATATTCTGGTGCATTTTGCTTTTGCTTAATATGTTTTCTTTCCTGCTATTTTCAGTATGCAATTCTTTCAGAAAACAATCCAAGGCCAAAAATATCAGAAAGCGTCCTACGCTTGAAGAGGGGGAGAATGAAGATGCAGAAGGTGAAAGTTCAGTCATATATATGAAGAAAAAGCCAGCAATTGCAGATTTTTCTACTGGACCTCCAAAGTGTAACAAGGCCCCTCTTTTTTATTTTGAGTCCCCAAAGGAAATTACAGTTCAAAATGACAGTAGAGCAACAGCATCTTTAGAAACTGAGACTGAGTTCTCTAAAGATGCTCGGGCCATTCGAGAGAGGGTTCTAAAGCTGGGTGAGGAGGCTATAAAAGGAAAATCTAAGAGCAGCGGTGATCAACCACTATACAAAGGGATGAATCAATACACTGATTACAAAGCTGGTTTAAGAAGAGAACATACAATTTCCAGTGAGAAAGCTTGTGGCGCGCACGGTCCTCTTAGGGCTTCTGCCCACATCAGAGTTTCAACGAGGTTTGACTATCAGCCAGATATATGTAAAGACTATAAAGAGACGGGATATTGTGGATATGGGGATGCTTGCAAATTTCTGCTTGACCGGGGAGATTGTAAGTCTGGGTGGCAGCTTGAAAAAGAGTGGGAGGAAGCTGAGAACGAGAGGAAAAGAAAATTGGCTATGGGGATGCTCGATGAGGATGGTGAGAATGCAGAGAAGAGTGATGAAGATGATGACAACTCTTTACCATTTGCTTGTTTTATCTGCAGACAGCCTTTCGTTGATCCCGTCGTGACCAAATGCAAGCATTACTTCTGTGTGCATTGTGCATTAAAGGTAACATTGACACATTCTTCTTTTGTTTGCTCGATCATGTCATAGAATCGGTGAACGACAACCCCTTTATGTACCTAGTCCATTTCTCTTGTTTTAAACCTTTTCCTCTTGTTTGAAGTGACAATAGAGTTTATTCCCTCCCCCAACCCTAACCACCTGAAAAAAGGAAAGCTAGCAGAGTGGAAATGTGAGATGGTTTTAAAGGACTTTCTTGGTGCCTAATGCCCTCAATATGCCCTTTTCCGTTTTTCTTGCTAGTTTCTTGGCTATCCAATGCAACTAGGGACACGAGAAATTTTGTATATCTGATGTAGAGGAGATATTAGCACTAGGATATGAAAGTAGCAACTACTTGGCTGGAGTTACTACTGAAGCAAGTGGTGCCTTTTTTCTAAAGTAAAAGCTGCACCTTGTATTGGTTGGGCTTCTGGCGAATAATAGAGACTGCTGAAATCAATCTGAGCTACAGTCACCTCGCACACACAATTAATTATTTCAGTTCTATTTTCTACTGTGTTTGATTGCAAGTTAATATTTTTTGTTGTTGTTGTGGTTAACAGCACCATGCTAAGAACAAGAAGTGTTTTGTATGCAACCAGCCAACCCTTGGGATATTCAATACAGCACTTGAAATACGCAAGAGGATGGCGGTCCAAGGAAAATGATGGATCTTCTTAGGATAAAATTCAGTTTCAAGCACTTTTTGGGGGCACTCTGCAACAGCGTGCAGCTTTGCTGTTATTGATCTGCGACAGTCATTGTCAACCCATTAGGCTTTCTTCGGATTCTGTTAAAAATTCTAGGAACAGATAGAATCATAGATTTACTTTAGTTAGCAAATTGTTAGATTCTTTCGAGTGGTCAACTATTTTGACGTGGTTCTGATATTAGTTTCCAGATTTGGTGTATGATTAGAAAGAATACATCGTGCCGAACTGTATATAATCAAATTTATATAACTGTCAATAAGTTTTGATTTGTACATATATTGAAATGTTATTCTTGGTCGGTGTTTTAAAAGATGGAGACGTGAGGCGGGGCATTTTATTGATGGAACTTTAAATTCTTAATAAATTAGTAAAATAGCTTAAATAACACGAAAATTATAGAAAGCACATTAAAATTTTAAGAAAATTATAAGGATTAAAAGAAACTTATAGAAAATAAAATATCTAGCATGCTTTTATGAGTATAAACAATGTAATAGTGTTATGAGATACTAATCTACTATAATTTCTTAATTGCCTAACAATCAAAAAAATATAGTTTCGTAAAAAATATATCAAATTACATATTTTACCTCCCTAAAAGTAAATAATCAATAAATTGTATCAATTATAATTTAAAATATTACTCCTTCATAAATAAATATAAAATTACTTTCAAATAGCAACATAATAAAAGAATGATAATCCATAGAGATATAGTACTAAGACATGCAATACTATGGCTCGTTAATTGAGTTATTCTCAATCTTCATATTTTTTAGTTAAAAATACAACATTCATCATTTGTTAAAGAATTTTGAGGGTCAACCATACTAATTAGATAATTCAACGTATGATTTGCTCATGAACTGTCAGGCGAGCCCGAGCCTTATGCGCTAGGTGTGTTTAAGGTGCACATTCGACCTTTTAGGATGTAAGCCTCACAAAATCACGCTTTGACCTTTGCATATAAAATATGATTTTCCGGCGTAGGAGGCTCAGACTATCTAACCCTTTAGCTCCAGCCATGATTGTGGCATAGTAGCTTTTAGAAGGCTGAGATTCTTTTTATCCCTCATGATTTCATACCAATTTAGGAGTATGTACAATCATAGTACATGATATCATTGCATTTTCAATCCTCTTTTGCAAGTTGTAAGTTGAAAGAGGAATGCATCTTTATATCCTCAAAAATAGAAAATCAAATACGCCTACGAATTATACATGACACTTGTATTTACATAAGCCGGTATCACTTAACTATAGTAAATTAATAGACATTCTTACCTCAATTTTATCATTGACTATGGCAATACTAATATAGTTTAGTGTAAACATCGAGTTTCTGTAACTTTTTTTTCGGACAACATGCTTTTTAGGTTTTGTAAATTTGTAAAACATGAATTCTCCTCACACACACACCCAAAAAAAAAATATCTCTAATATTAGTACAGTCAGACCTCTCTATAACAACATCCATATATAACAGACATTCACAATAAAAATCAAGTTTTTCTCAGAATCATTTTTTATATTATGTTATAATATAGGCCGATGCCTTTGCCGTGTCTTAAACTCCGACTCCTAAACTCAAAACTGGCCGGAAATGGCCATTTTGAGCTTGCTCAGGCGGATGTTTCTGCTGATCTTGACTTTACAAATTGTAAGTTTCTGTCTTTATTGTTCTCTATAACAACACTTCACTATAGCAGCAAAAAAATATCGGAACAAACAAAGTTGTTATAGAAAATTTGAATGTGTTCTTTACCGCATTGTTACATACATAAAAGAAAGAAAAGGCAGAAAAGAAAAGCATACAACTTGTTCAAATTACATTTTTAAATAGCCTCTATCTTCTTTTTTGCTAGCTAGAGTTATGTAGCATCATGAATGATTTTTCGTGAAGATCTTTCTCAATTGGGGTCTGTTTGATAGGCAACTTTCTATTGATAGCAAATTCATTCTATTACAAGGTTTCAATAAGTACAAATTGAATATTCTTTGGCCCATTCTAGGCAACTTTAAAGGGAAGGGATTGCTTATTTTGGTGGTATAATCAACATGACCAAATGAGAAAGCTTGGAGAAAACAAATAGTAAAGAGGAAGCATACAAAAAGTTGACATCTTTGAAGTAACTTCAATGTTTTCTCCACCTTTTTATTTTCTTTTTTTATTTTATTCATCCCTTTTTGGGGTTCCTTTTTGTAAATATTAAACATTAATGTGGCTTTGGAGTTGATATGAAACTTCTACGAAAGAAGAATAAAAGGGCAGCCCGGTGCACTAAGCTCCCGCTATGCGTGAGGTTTGAAAAATGACCGGACCAGAAGGGTCTATTATACGCAGTCTTACCCTGCATTTCTGCAAGATCTCTTGGTCACACGGCAATAACTTTATCAGTTACGCCAAGGCTCCCCTTCTTCTACGAAAGAAGAATATTTTTCTATATTCATTACTACAAAAATGGATCATGGGTATGGTGGTTTTGATGCTTCCACATAAAACATAGAAGAATTAACCCAAATAACCGTCCATCCAACCAATTAAATTAAAAAATAATAGATGACGAATATATATATATATATATATATATATATATATATATATATGTGTGTGTGTGTGTGTGTGTGTGTGTGTGTGTGTGTTTAATTATACATAATCACCATATAATCTATGTATACTGGCTAGGAAAAGTAAACGGTGAACTCGGCCGGATACTGTCGAAGCTTATCAAAATATTGAAAAGTAATTTCAGAAAATCTATTTGGACCCCATTTGTATATTGGTTTCAAAGTTTTGGGAGGATTTAGAAGTAGTAATTTGATTACTATCTAAGGTTTCTGTATAATTTTAACATGTAAAAACTAAAAGATAGCAATTGCATTTCTTATAGTTTATATGACATAATATACAAATAACTTCGGAAATATATATGACACCAAACCAAAGATCCAACGACAATAATCAATAGATAAGTAAATGTTAGCAGCGAATTAAGAGTTGCAATTCAAGTTTATTCATACTTGGAAAATGTTTAAAACTTAAATGACCAGCATAAGATGGAAACTAATATTATTAGTTTTAAGGAATTTCTTAATAAAATTAATAAATTTGGCTATTTTCGTTTTTTCTTAACTTGAAAGTTAAATTTCACGCACTAAATTTAATACTCATAAAGGTTACAAAATATTTTATTTTGAGTTGATCACTTTAGATATTTCAACATGAACACATGACACTTTTTTTTTTCTTTTGTAAAAACAATAAATTAATGGCATTCGAAACACAATATGATAATTATAAGATTTGCTTAGATTTTGCCGAGTGCCCCTTGTATGTAACTATCCTTGGCGTGCATGGTTCGACCAGAAATGTTAGTTAAAATAGCACGGCTAGCCAGTTTTCGGATTGGTCATTCAAAAATAGTTAGTGTTTGCCAAGTAACTAAAAAATAGCCACTATTTTGCTTCAACAGAGATCGGTCCAGCATAATATACTGGAGTTCGGTGCACGTGTGTATGAACTTCCAGCATATTATGCTGGACCGGTATACTTTGCTGGCTCCAGTATAATATACTGGAGTATTTTCCAGATTTTTTGAACAGTGATTTCTTTCAGATTTATCTTTACATGAAAAGTGGCTAAATTTCGATGGCTTTTGAAACTGTGGCTATTTTTGAATGACCACTTGTAAATCTGACTATTTTTAAATTTCTTAATTGCGAAATGTTATGCTTACAAACAAGATTATTATTCTGCCCAAAAAAAATTCGAAAATTACTTTAGGACGATTGACGACTCTTCACAGGGGGTTACTGCAAAAGGCCTTCGTAAAGAAAAAAACTTTATCCCAACGAATAGGAGATATATTTTTTTAATTTTATTCGAACGATATTAATAGTATCTATTATGATGATCATATTAAAAATGAAGTGTCACAGCTAACTGATAGTTCTTATATCCTAGTACAATAAAAAGATACATGTTACTATATATATCTTACGTTTCCCTTCCTCAATGGCGGATGGAGACATAAGTAACCAAACATGTTTAATATAGAACATAAAATTATATGTGAAAATCAATAAAGCTCTAATAAATAATAAATTCTGAATTCATAATTTTAAGATTGTAATAGTTGAACGACCCGTCAAATTAAAATTTTGAATCTGTCTCTGCCCTTCCGGACAAAAGGTAGTTCATGCCTCACTAGCATCGTCCATGATATGCCTTAATTGGTGCCAAACTTTACCATTTTTAATGCCATCGTTGCCTTAATTAGTGCCAAACTATTTCCATTTTGAATGCCAACATCGATCCGCAACGCTGCCTTGGCTCCTGAACTGAAGGCAATTAACTTATACTATGGATGCCCAAGTGTTTATTGACATACTTAGGTCCCACCGATTCTTTATTATACATTCAAAGCCCTATATATAACAGCCTTGTTTGTTCCAAATATTTTTGGACGTTATAGCGAAGTGTTGTTATAGAGAACATATATTATAACATAACATAAAAATTGGTTCTGGAAAGCTTGGCTTTTATAGTGAGGTGTTGTTATATGGGGATGCTGTTATAGAGAGCTCTGACTGTATCATGCATGGTGCTAGGGGCAAATTTTTTAGAGTGAAAATAGCATGGACTAGCTAGTTTTTGGACTGGTAATCGAAAAATAGTCAGGTTTTGCAAAGTCATTGAAAATTATTTTATGTGGAGATACAAAAATACTCTAGGTGAAACACGGAAAGTTCCAACATAATATGCTGGATTATACAGCTCCTACGTATAAACTTCCAGCATATTATGTTAGAAACTCCAGCACATTATGAAATCTCAGCACATTATGCTGGAATATTTTCCTGCATTTTTAAGTTAGATTTGGGATGAGTGCACCTTAATTGTCCCCCTAAAAATTAGATTTCAATTGCTCTACCGACGATCCCCAATTTTTAGTTTTTAGCAAATTAGATTTTAAATGTCGTGTTGGTAAGATAACTAAAGTTCATGTCTTTAGTCTAACATTTTTTTAATAGTATTATGGTCATCTGTTACAAAAATAGAAAGGACATAAGATATTGATCTATTTTTATTTTATTTTGTTATTTTTTTGGTTGTTTCTCGTGATAAAGTACCGATTATGCATGCCCAAAATACATACTGATGTTCGTATTGTAAAGTTTAACTGTTAAATCGACAAAAAATCAAGAACTTGAGGCTAAGGGTGTTAATGGTTCGGTTTGGATCGATTTTTCTCTAAAAAGAAACCAAACCAAGTAAGTCGGTTTTTGAAATAGTAGAACCAAACCAAACCAATTAAGTCGGTTTATTCTCGATTCGGTTTATGTCGGGTTTTGTCTGTTTTTTGGTTTTTTCGGTTATTTGTCGGTTTTTTCTTAAATATAAGACATACACTACCAAACACATATTCCGACGATCACATTTTCAACGTAACACTATCAAATCAATTGCCCTTTGAGAAATCTATTATTTACTAAAATATATTGATGATAATTGAATCAAATAGTGATGAATAATTTAAGGACTCAATTAAAAATATATTTTTTTTCACATGAAATTGATTATTACACTTAACAAAAGAAAACTACCAATCAAACTACAATATAAAGGTAAAAAACTGTACTAAAAGTGCAAACGATTAACATTCACCATAAAATTTTTGAAACTTTATATATATATATATATATAATATATATATATATGTGTGTGTGTGTGTGTGTGTGTGTGTGTGTGTGTGTGTAATAATAAATTTGAAATAGCTACTCCTATGGTCGGTTTGGTTCGATTTTTTTTCCGGTTATTTTTGTATTAAAACCAAAACCAAACCAAATTTGATCGGTTTTTAAAATTCAAAACCAAAACCAAATCAAACCAAAAAGTATCGTTTTTTTTGGTCGGTTTGATTTGGTTTTCGGTTTGGTTCGATTTTTCGGGTTTTTATGAACACCCCTACTTGAGGCCATTCACTGCTAGAAATTCGGGAAAAATCGTCCAAAAAAATCGACCAAAGTAGGTCGGTAATGGCCAATAACCGTCCAAAATACAACTATTAACGTACGTGTGGTCGGTATTTTGAAGGTCGGAAGGGCATACCGACGAAAGTTGGTGGGAAATTACCGACCAACTTTGGTCGGTCAATTAAATTCAAAAAAGAAAAAATTACCGAAATTATGGAATTAAAAAAATGCACCATCTGATAATCAAACCGGAGTCTGTACTGTAGCAGGATACTATTCTACCACTAGACAAATTGGTCATTTTGTTTTAAGACTGTCTTTTATTTCATTTATACTCTTTAATTGTATTTTTGCACGAAAATAACCGACCAATGTCGGTAGATTTTATTAAAAAATAAAATTACTGATCGAATTCGGTCGTTTTTTTAAATGACCGGTCGAATTAACCGACCGATTTCGGTCGATTTTTTTAATATTAATTTCAGTTTATTTTAAAATAAAAACCGATCAAAGTTGATCCGTTTTTTGGCCTTTTTTTTTAACCGGTCAAAATTGATCGGTCGACCTTGGTCGGTTTTTGCTAAATTTCTAGTAGTGATTTTGAGATGCACAGATTGTACGGGTAGAGGTGTGACAAAATTTAAAGAGTGAGGTGAAATGTGATTGAGGTCTAACTTTGAAGTGGAAAATGCTTTTTAAGACTTTTCGAATCCTATTTTCATGCATGTTATTACGTGGCTTACCTTGGGATGGGAACAAAAAGTGAGAAAAAGTAAAAATTCTGTTTATAATTACCTTATGAGAAAGTTTAATTGTGAATGAATATGTAAAACCAATAACAATATTAACTTGACTTCTACAACGTGACTAATTTCCGTTTGAGACTGCAATATAAGAAGAAAAAAAAATTCTTTCTTTTAATTTGTAACTTTCTTATCTGGTTTATAAACATAATAAAAAGATACAAAAATACATTAAGTGTATTCAAACATCACTTTTCAAGTATTTAATCTAAATCATTTCACATTAGAGTAACCTAAACGTGATCTTTTACATATTATTAGTAGCTCTTCTTATTAATTATTATTTTTCTATCCAGCACTATCAATGCGACAGTCACTACAAAAAATTCAAGCGAATATTATATAAACTTTTTGCCCTCTCAGATCCTATTTCACCTGTACTATTGATGGGCAAAATTATGAGCCCATTTGGACATAAGAAATTTTCCCTTTTTTCGAATTTTTTTTACTTTTTTTCGAAATCATCGTTTGGTTATAAAATTTTCAATTTTTAGTTGAAGATACATTTTGAAATTTTTCGAAAATTTGAAAAACTCCAAAAAGCTATTTTTCAAAATTTTCACTCAGATCACTCACAAAACTTCAAAAACAACCCAAAACTATATTCATGTCCAAACACAACTCTAATTTTCAAATACCATTTTTTTTCACTTTTTGTTTTTGGAATTTTACAATTCTTATGTCCAACCGCCCACTATATTTTACATAAACAGTATGATTTTAGCATTTAAAATTAAAAAATTGAAATATTCATTTGAATTCTAATATTTTATTTTCCATTTTTACTCGTTAAACCAAAACTAGGAAAATAGGTTTTTTCCATTGTTTTCTTTATAGTTTTTTCATTTTTCTCCTTCCAACCTCCCAATATGTTATGAAATTAAAGGAGGAAACAAACAAAAAGTGAATTTGTGGGGTCTAAACAGTTGATAATTAGTTGGAAAATTTCTTTCTTATTTTCCTCATGAGGTTCTCTCTCTTGTCTTACATAATATTATCACGCTTACGTAAACCACAATTTATCTACTTCTCTTTTGATTCTTTTTTTTATGCATAAGCAAAGGAGTTTTTAATTATTATTGTTATTAGTACAACTAATAACGTTTTTTTAATTTAACATAATAATCATTGCAACGTGTCGGAAAGCAATAGCAAGCTCAAAGGGCCCATAAATAAAAAGTGAAACACATGAATGATTTTTTTAATAGATTTAAATAATAATATAAAATAAAAATAAAAAAGAGAGGAAAAAGAAGCTAAAGTGAATAGTGATTGCTTTTAAGTTCATTTTTGACCAAAAATACAATAATGTTATATATTTGGATTTTCAAAGAAAGACAAATGACGTTGTGACAATTCAAAACTTTTCGTGTACATTCAAGATTTGGCAAAACTGTGAACACAAATCTACAAAAGTCCACTTTCTTTCTTCATTCCTCTTTTTCCTCTCTTAGAAGGAAGAAAATGACTGAAATCTTTTTTTTTATCGCGCTTTGGACTGATTAATTCGAATTCGCACTGAAAATTTTCATTTTGAAGGGTAAAATAATCTCTAATAAAGGCGGCTCCACAGAAAGAGCGATCTAGAATTTAAGTTCTATGGATTGAAACTTATTATTTTTTAAGTTATGCGTTCATATATATTATATATCTTGCAATTTATGTTTATTTTTACGCTTAAATTCATACGCCGCATCAAAGTACCGGGTTCAAGCTGCATCTGCCACTGGCAAACCCGACTTCTGGTTAAGAAATGAGTCGTGCATACTGCTCCACCATAACCATAAGTGTTTGACCAAAAGTTATCGAGATCTTTTTGTAAATCAATTAGAGAAGGTGAAGAGGTAAATCTCAGCTAAGAATAATGAAATCTAGATTGAAAGATATTGAGGATGAACGCAATGGATAATGTTTCTTAATACCACAAAATTGAACGAGTAAGTATCGATATGATAACTTTGAATGTAGGAAGATATTGTAAGGACTATTCTTGTTTTTCAATCAAATGTTCAAGAGAAAGAAAAAGATCTCCCTCTACAGAGCCTTCCCCTTCTATTTATAAGGGACAATTCCCTCCTGAACCCTAAAAGATATAACAAAAAGAATATTCCAAAGTATATTCTGACAGCCTCGTATTGCACCTACATTACCACCAATGTCGTACGTTCTTCAGCCGCTACCAGTCATCGCCTTCCTCAACGACCAAAGGACGCCGTGTCGTGAGGGTCCCGTCCCTCGTCAGTGGCAGAGGTCGTCCAAATTTTGATCCATACAATAAGGACTCAAACCCGACTTCTGGTTAAGAAATGAACAGTACATACCACTCCACCGTAACCTTGACGGTTAAAAAACTGAAATCAAAATGGTGGGGTTAAAAACTATAGCATAAGGATGTTATTCTATACGGAAAAAGAAATCGTGAAAAGAAAAACTATTGGATGTAAAAATTTGTATTTGAACATATTAAAAAAATATCATGCATGCTATAAATATCATTCCCTTGAAAGATGTTCAAGAAGATACTAAAAATATAAGTCCCTTGAAAGATATTCAAGAAAACGCTAAAAATATCAGTCCCTTAAAAAATAATATTCCATATTTTCTTGAGACAATTAGTACTTCATTGTATTGGTATTTTATTTTAATAAAGTAACAGAGTTTAATTTGTCATTTTACAAATGGAAAAATGTTGGTGGCTGATTAATTTCCATTCAAAGATCATATGTATTATATATGATGATTTGAATTCTTGAAAATTTCACCACATTCAAAATCATCATCCTGCTTTTATAAAAAAATAATCATATTTTCTCTTATCTTTATGTACACGTGTGGATTTATATATTGTGGTTTTTGGAATTTTGGGTTATTGGGTGGGGCTCTGTCGGCAGGGGGGTGGGGTAGATTATGTGAAGTGGAAGCAAATATATATCATAATAATATTAGACTTGGTTACAAAACAAACTTTCCCTTTTAATTTCATGCACTTATAGAGTTATATCAAAGATATACCAATATTATTCATAGTGTATATACATATTTTAGTACCCTTTCAACTTTTAATCATTAACTTACTAGTGAAGAAATATACATAGAGGAAAAAGACAAGATATGGAGTCAAAGACAAGAAGACCATCTATCCTTTTCCAAACCGTTTTTACCTAGACTTATCAACCAACACAACCCTACCCCCTCCCCTCCTCCCCCACACCCCTAAGGCGTCACAACGGATTTAACTGAACCCAATATTTTTCTATACCGAGCATAAAATATATATTTAATAAAAGTTCTAATATCATAATTGTAAAATATGCAATAGTTTCAGTGGTAAATACGTCACATAATATAAATCTTAAATCCGTCAAATTTAAATATTGGATCCGCGTCTGAACTCCCACCCCCTATGTTTTATACCTTATACCCTGTCATTTCTTGATTCCCCATTTCTAAGCAAAACCCCACAACCATCAATATCATCATGATTATGATTTTCATTCCATGGAAGTTTCATTCTCTCTCTCTCTATAATTTCTTATTTTCTTTTTCTTTTTAAAAAGAAGGTTTTTGAGGTTGATATATGGTGCTCATCAGTATAAAGTTGTGACTTCTTTTTACATCAAAACAGTTGGGGAGACAGGAAAAAGAGTGTCTGAAAACAAAACAAAGAATTCATACAATGAGAAAGCCTGAGTTCTCCTCTTCCTCCTCAGGCAAGAACGGAACGAACAGTAACAACAACAACAATAATAATAACAACAACAACGCGAACGTGAAGTTGAGAAAAGGGTTGTGGTCACCAGAGGAAGATGAGAAGCTGATGCATTATATGTTAACAAATGGACAAGGGTGTTGGAGTGATGTAGCAAGAAATGCTGGATTACAGAGATGTGGGAAGAGTTGTAGGCTAAGGTGGATTAATTATTTAAGGCCTGATCTTAAAAGAGGTGCTTTTTCACCTCAAGAAGAAGAACTTATTATCCATTTACATTCTCTTCTTGGTAACAGGTAAATATCTCTGTTCTTTTTCTCTCTTTTTTTCTCTCTCAATGTGTTCATGTGATGTATTGGTGCATGTACGACACTAGTATTTTGGACGAGTTTAACTTTATATATTTTAAGTGTCAAACAAATTTTCATACGGTCAAACTTCTTTATATCTATATAACAGACTCACAATAAAAGTTAAGTTTTTTTCGTAACCAATTTTTATGTTGTGTTATAATATACGTCCTCCATAATAACACTTCACTATAGCAGCCAAAAAATATCTGAACAAACGAGGTTATTGTAGACATGTTTACTGTACTATTAGACCGCCTAGAAGATAGAAGTTCTATAGATTATTGTCCATAACTAGTGAGATTAGTAACCTAAAAAATAAGGTAAGTTATCTGCTACTACATGTTCAAAATTTACTGATAGGAGTAGTAAAGATTTTTCATACTGTCAGTGAATATATATTGTAAAGCTTTTTCTATAAACAACTTTGATAATTTCATCAGTCTACTAAGCAAGAGAGATTATTAATTTATGCATGAGAATGCATCAATTTTTACCTGTATGAATACGACGGAAACTGCAGTCGTTTTCTCAGAAGTTTTGACAGGAGAAAAAACATACAGGAAATTAAAGATAAATATTAGATTAAGTTTCCCTATTCCTTCTTTTCAGTTTACTTCTTTTGTTAGTGTGTGTTTGTGTGTGTGTTTAGGTTTAATTTAGGAGGAAAACCTTGAATACATGGTAATTAAGGACCATTATATTAATCAAACTTGAATTTTCTGAGTGTTATTTAATTTTTCAGTACCTAGCGGGATCCCTATTTAATTACTAAATAAAATAAAGGCATAACCACACTCATAATTTCCAGCATACACATAATTAATAATATTCATTGCATTCTTCGATTACGCATAAAATATTATCACAATTTTGAAAATTTTAGAATATAATATAAATGTATATTGAGCGAATAAGATTGAAGATTAATGTCCACGTCTTTTGAAAACTACTAGTCTGCATGACAATATTTTCTATAAAAGAAAGGTGAAAAAGGAACAAAATTCCTACCATACAAATACTATTAACGCATAAAGAATTTTTTTTCGCAATAGTTTAATATCTAAACATTGATAATTAAAAAGTTATGTCTATCTAAATGATACCTACATAAAACCACTCATAATAAGTGAGATTAATAACAAAAAAATATAAGGTAATTAATAATTTATTACGACAAGTTAACATACACTCATAACATTAAAATCATTACAGTGTTAAGTTATATCGATTTGGTAATTGTTCTCCGCCCATCTCACCACTAGGGTTTGGCGGGGTGGTGGGTGGGAAGAAGGAATATATATATATATATATATATATATATATATATATATATATGAATCTTAGTAATATTAAGGGGACAACACAGTGAATTCCAGGTAATCTTCAATGGCAACATGATAAAGCTAATCATGATGTTACTGACTTCAACAGCTTAATAATATGATTTATAGACATGCATATCTTTAGTTATACGTTTTCAATGAGTTAACATTCACCAAATTATTCTGCGCGCCTAATATAATTTATTTGTAATTAAACACACAATTAGGTCTACCACTGGATAATTCCTAATTTTTCTAAAATTGCATTAGCATCCCCTAAATTAAAGTCTGATAATCTCCATCTGTTTGAGGTTTGTAGTTAGAATTACTTGCTTACAATTAATGGAGTTCACATTCTTTTCAAGAATTTGGTGTTACTTAACGAATGAATTTTTCTCTTTATTTTTCTGATAAATATATATATTTAGATTTTGTCTAATTGGAAGAGGAAAGAAGCAAAGAAGAAAATAGACATCTTGCCAACTGGTCATTTAATAGGAGGGTATTTTATATATTATAAAATTCTGTGGATTTAAATTAGGGAAGATAGGTAATATCATAGGTTTCTTTATATATGTTGATTATACTGTTTGATTAGAACTTAATTGGTGATTATATAGTTGATGGCATATCTATTTAATTTTTTAGCTAGCAAACTTAGCGGACGGGAAGTATTTTTTAGCTAGTAAATTTGGCGTAACTGACAAAGTTGCTGCCATGTGACCAGGAAGTAACCGGTTCGAGCCGTGAAAACAACCTCTTGCAGAAATGCAAGGTAAGGCTGTGTATGATAGACCCTTGTGGTCCGGCCCTTTCTCGGACACCGCGCATAGAGGGAACTTAGTGCACCGGACTGTTTTTTATTATTATTAACAAACAAGAAATATAATTATAAAACATGCATGTGCGTTGTTCTCATTTAGGTGGTTTCACATAATTAAGAGCACTTAGTTCTTATTAGTCAAAAGGGCAAATGAAAGTTGGATTTTGATAAATATTGATCAGAGTTATATCACCTTGCCATTTTACAATCTTCTTTTTAAGAATAACAATTCCAAACAAATCATAAAATTAAACTACATGCATGTCTCACTTTCACTTTAATTTACACAATTTGACCTATACGTTGACTCCTATTTCCTTATTTCTATTTCGAAGGTGGTCACAAATAGCTGGACGTTTGCCTGGACGTACTGATAATGAAATCAAGAATTTCTGGAATTCGTCATTGAAAAAAAGGCTAAAGAACTCATCATCTTCCTCTACACCATCACCAAATGCAAGTGATTCATCCTCAGAACCATGCAAAGATCTCAACATGGGTGTCAATCAAGGTTTCATGTCAATGGAAAAGCATAAACTAATGGCCATGTACATGGACTCAACGTCGTCTTCTTCCTCCTCGATGGCCCTGAACACCATTATCGATCCTTTGCCCACGCTCGAGCACAGTCTAATGAACATGCCTAGTAGATTTGGTGCACCTTCATACTTGACTACACAACCATGCATGGCACAAGGAGGGAATGTAACTAATGGAAGTCTTTTCTATGGGAATAATCATGGGATATTTGGAGGAAATCTTGGAATTGGAGGAGAGATCTATGTTCCACCATTGGAGAGTGTAAGTATTGAATATCAAAATGTTGAAGTTGGGAATATAGTTGAAAGGAGTAGCCAAAACAATAACCCTAATAACAATATGACCAACTTGAATAATAGCCATTTCATGAATAGTAGTAGTAATATCAAAGTAGAGAATTTTGGAGGAATAGGGAATTATTGGGAAGGAGATGATCTAAAAGTGGGAGAGTGGGACTTGGAGGAACTAATGAAGGATGTTTCACCTTTCCCTTTTCTTGATTTCCAAATTGAGTAACCCTAGAAAAACCTTAATTTTCCTATGGAGATCAAGACCTTTTTTTCTTTTTCAATATTAGACCACATAATTTCATTCCTATATAGTTCATATAAAACCTCATATATTGAGATAAATTTGGACAGGAAATTGAAGATGAGAGGGTAAATAATCTCATGAGAATAAGGATCATTTCCTGGTAGATATATACTTTTATTTCTTGCAATGCAACTCTTTGTTTAGGATATTTTGTATTACCTTATACTTTAAATGATGTAATTAGAATTAGGGTAATTTGGTCATTTTTACTTCAATTTGATGTTTGTAATAATCACCATATACTTTTGAAGGAATATATGTATAGTCACATATGAATATTGTAGAGATTAGTGATATTGTCTATTAGTCTTTTGTGTACAAAACCATTTGAAATGTAAGCAATTATGTTTTTAATTAGTGGATTAAACAAGCTATCTTATGGATAAATAATTAGATCCCTTTGTCGTTCTATTCGTGCTTTAATTAAAAATAATCTTATCGTTCTGCTTTTTTAATGGACATTTTTAGCCGTCCTCGTGTACTATAGTTATTTGTCTATATTATGTGTGTGCTTGCATGCTTTGCGTAATATTATGAAAAATCAACGATTATGGATATTAATCAAGGATTATGGATATGACACGCAAGTAATTTTTCCTTTAATGGGATTTAATCTCTAAGGTGATAAGTCCACTTGGAATACGAATTTTCCACATAAAAGAGTGCAAAGTCAGCTTGCGTTAATTGTCATTAGGACTTTGCAATCATAACATTAATTACTACTTAACCTTAATGGTAGAATTCAAAGAACAATGATAGCTTTTTTCCTTTTCACTGTCACTCCTAAAGGTAGCAACATAGTCATTTTCAATAGGGAAGTTAATCAGTTCAAAATGAAATTATGGCTAGGGTAATAAAAAAACCTAGCACATTAAGTGTTACAGAAATAGAAGGTGAGATTTGAGATTATCTTTTAACCGGTGCTAGATATCAAAGAAAATGTTAGAATAAAAAATGGGAATAATTTCAATATTTGAACAAGTGAAAATGACAGAGACTAAGGTTCAAATTCGAGAGATAAAAATTATTAATTAAGTAATTTCTTTTTATGATCTGTCTAAACGTTAGGGGTTGTTTGGTTATCGGTATTAGGATTCACAATAAAATTTGAGATGCATTTATCTCATGTTTAGTTATGGGTATTGGCTAATACCGCTATAAATTCTACACCAAAAGATCTTGGTATTAACTATCTCATATTGGAGGTGGGATAACAATCCTGCGACTGTTAATCCTGGATATTCCACCTAAAACCAAACGGTCCTTTAGTGCAAATACCTTTGGAAAAATGACGCTATATAGTCGTTGTGGTAAAAATAATAATAGAATAAATATATAAATATTTGTATATATATGATGCTAATATTATTTCTTTGGTTTTTGTTTGATGGTACTAATATATTATCCCTTCCCTTCTCTTCTCGTCTTTTCTGTCTTCTTGAGCCGATGATCTTTTGGAAATAGCATATGCTCGAGCGGGGGCAAAGGATATATATGGCTGTTGTTGTTGTTGTTGTTATTGTTGTATATATATGCATTTTTTTTATGATATATACAAAAAAATTACAAATATATATACTTTTGCGGTTAACAAATATAAAAAATTTTGGTCACGGGATAAAAGCGATATTTGTCCGATACATTTTCAGTCATGTATCCATTTCCATGCATGTTGGGTTTGCAGGTGAGAGGTGTCTTTACAAGAAAAGTCTCTAAGATAAATATTCTTTTGTAGGTTTAGGTTAGGAGGCAAATTAAAGTGATTTCTGTATAGTTAAAAGGGTAATTAGCTACAGAATGGAAAGTAAGTGCTTCACTAAATCATTTCACCTCAAGATTTATGACATTCCATAACTAACTGATCTGACTTTAATATAGGTATTTGTCTGGAAGGTTTATGAATACCTTTTTGACAAGATTGTTTGATTACGTAAATTATGCATTGGAATGAGGTCAGCTTTTGGGCACAATTAGAAAGGGAGGATATGTTTTTTCGTTAAAACATGTCACAACCCGGATTTCCCACCATCAGAATCGTGATGGCGCCTACTCGTGGTAGCTAGGCAAGCCAACTTAATTACCTTTCCATCACTAGCAATTATCTTTAACAGTTTATAACATCAATATAGAACATAAAGTCTAATCAGAACAATAGCGGAAGTCTGTCTTAAAATGATGAATTTTTAAAACGCGGAATAGTCAAAAACAACCTCTACCCAAGATTTGGTGTCACATTACTCACGAACCGCTAAGAATAAACTAAATACAAAGGTCTGAAAGAAATATAACAGTTGTCTGTCTCGAAACAAGGAGGCAACAGTCTAAAAGAAAACAATGAGAAGAGACGTCGGGCCTGCGGACGCCTGCAAGGCTACCTCAGTCTCGTGAATATGAATCACCTGCTTCCGAACTACTGCTGCTGCTGTTCCTCAAAACCTGGACCTGTGCAAAAATGCACAGAAGTGTAGCATCAGCACAACCGACCCCATGTGCTGGTAAGTGTATAGCCTAACCCCGACGAAGTAGTGACGAGGCTAGACTAGACACCACATAAACCTGTGCAGTTATAGATATACAGCGGAAATCGAATACAAAGCAATTACCAACATGGGAGGGGAAACATGCTATGGGGAGTTACAATAATAACAATAATCCAGAGTAACAACTAAAGCAACTTAGGTTCGCAGTGAACAAGGAATCAATACTCAAATATAAACACATAGCCTCAATAATTGTTGCGGCGTGCAACCCGCTCCATAATTACCATTGTTGCGGCGTGCAACCCGCTCCAACATAACATTGTTGCGGCGTGCAACCCGCTCCATATATAAAAATTATGTTGCGGCGCGCAACCCGTTCCAAATATACAGTCAACAATAATCATAATAACCGTCCCGGCAAGGGATCAATAATAAACTACACTATCCCGGCAAGGGAATTCAACAGCACAAGCATATACGTCCCGGCAAGGGAGAATCAGCTATAACCAATCTTAACTCAACTCTTACTCATCTCAGTTATCACCATTACTCAATCATAAGTAAATTCCACAAAAAATAAACTAAGTCTTTGCTCAATGTCAAGAATTTACCCACTAAAGCATCCGTAGTATCATTTAAGAATACAACAAGTACCAATTTAAGACTCACGGTCATGCTCGAAACCATTGTATAGATACTCGTCACCATGCCTATACATCGTACTCGATCACATAGCAATTAGCAACAAGACTCAACTCCTATTCTCTCAAGCTAGGGTTAAACCAAACACTTACCTCAAAGCCTTGAAATCCACTTAATCCTCAACTATCGCTTTACCTCGTGATTCCACCTCCAATACAGTGATATCTAGGCATAATTAATTCAACAATATCAATAAAGACTCAATGGCAACTTCTCATAGCCTAGATATAAATTTTCTAGCATTATTCCAAAAATACCAAAATTAGACACCGGGCCCACATGGTCCAAACTCGATCGCGAAGGAAGACAACTCAGTGCTATGCGATCGCGTGGGGAAGAGCGCGATCGCGAAGAAGGAAATCCCTGTGTAAAAATTGCAGAAAATCTGATATCATCCTAAGTCCAAAACCACCCCGAACACCTCTGAAAACACTCCCGAGCCCTCGGGGCTCCTAACCAATCACACACCCTAACTCAATAACATCTTACAAACTTACTCGAGCGATCAAATCGCCAAAATAACCTCAAAATCATTGAATCAAGCCTCAAACTCATCATTTCTATTTCAAACTTCATAAACTTCCAACTTTAGATAATTAGGTCCGAAACACGTCAAACGACGTCCGATTTCGACCAAACTTCACAAAAAGCGCTTAAACAATATATAAGACTTGTGCCGGGCGTCGGAACCAAAATACGAGCCCGATACCACAGTCTTTTAATAAATTTTCATTTCCATTTTCCTTATTAATTTCAGAAAAACAATTTCACAGAGAAATTCATTTCTCGGGCTCTAGACCTTGGAATTCGACTCCGGGCACATGCCCGAGTCCCATATTTTTCTACGGATCTCCCGGGACCGTCCAATCTTGGGTCCGGGTCCGTTTACCAAAAATGTTGACCGAAGTCAACCTTAAACATATTAATATCAAAATTCTTCAAATTTTTCACAGAATTCACATATTTCAACATAAAAGCTTTCCGGCTATGCGCCCGGACTGCGCACGCAAATTGAGGCAAGTAAAAATGAGGTTTTCAAGACCTCGGAAGCACGGAACGGATGAGGAAACAGGTGATGACCCTTTGGGTCGTCACAAAACAATAGTTTAACTTCTTTAAATAGTACTTATAATTTTTTTTATATGATATCACTTATAAGTTAATTAGGAATAATTACCCATAACAAATGAAATTACTCTAACAAAAAAATAAGGCAAAACTTAAAGTACCCTAATTGTATGAGAATATTTTATTTTTAATGTGTATAAGTTAAAAATGAGAGAAGGAAGAGAGGATAGTCATGAATTCGATTTTTTTAAAGATTGGAACGTAAAAAAGATGGGAATGTGACTCTAATTAATTTCCTCCATTTATACTTTACAGTATGTTTTATAGTTATTTTATTAAATAACCATAATATAAATTAGGGAACTAATTTCTTCGTAGAGGTTAGTCACACTATTATACACTTTTATAGCATGTCAAGCTTCTCCTCAAGTTAAAAGTGCTTTTTTTTTTTTCTTTTCAATTTGAGGTGTTCTATAGCCGCAAAATATGGGCTTGGCCTGTTGGGCCGGCCCAGCCCAGCCCGTAATTTTAGTAAGGTTTGGGCTGGAATTTTTGGACCCCATTTAAAAACGAGGCTTTTAAGCCCGACACAAGTAAGCCCGCTGCCCGTGATGCTTGACTGAGGCTGGGTAAGGCCGGCCTGTGCGCCTAATAAAAATATTCATTTGAAATATATAAAATATAAAAAGTATATGACATTATAGCATACTAGCATCGGAATCAGCATTTAGCATTGGTGGGTGTGACCTTACCGAGTACAAAAGTTGCATTCATCATGAAAAAATCCGAACACTTGTTACTACTCGAAATTGGTTGCACGAATTTTTCCAAACTCAAACTGGTAATATTTTTTGTGTGAATTATAATATTATTAGTTTTTAAAATTTATTAATTCTTAATATTTAACTAATTAATATTGCATATGAATTGTGGATGTAGATGAGAGTGAAGATGTTAAGACAGCTGATAATTGGCTACATAGACGAAATTTACACCCTAATTATACCGTGCTTTGTTGTTGTTTTATAAGCTAAATGGTAACAAAATGCTCTAATTGGTGTTCTTTTGCTTCGCAGGGAATAATTCAAGTTAGGAAGAACTAAGGAGTGTTTTGGTGTCATTAATGAGAAGAAAACGTCCAATCAAGAAGCACCCGAGCGGAAAGAAGCAAAAGTGGACTGGGTTTGAATCCAGCACGACCGCGGTGGGACCGCGACAGACCAAAGATGCGTGGCAGTATGTTTCTCTTACACCGCGGTCGTGCCGCGGCCGCGGTGAACTGTGCAATCGCCCAGACTTTTGGGACCAAAGTGTAACTCGAGGAAAACTTGTTCCAAACCCTTATAAACTCAAGAAGCTCGCCCAAGATAGTTTTAAGCTTGTTTTTAGACTACTTTGGAGGCAAGAACAAGTGTGAGAAGATCAACCGAACATTAGAGTTTTTCTATCTCCTTTTAATTCTTGCAATTACATATTATGAACAACTTTTTAGTTTTATCTTGTTTTGTTATGAGTAGCTAAACAATAGATCTAGGGTTGATGGAACCAATTGTTGGATGAAGTTTTGACTCAACTTATTATAATCGAGTCGGATTTATTATATGATTGTTCAACTACGTTTTGTATGGTGATTAATTGAATGGGCCCTTGATTCATCGTGTCTAATGGCCTATATTGCTTGAGAAAGAATCTTAGGTTAGACTGTTGTTGAACAACACCACTTTTGGGTAATTGAAGAGATTCCTTACTTGAACTTAAAAGTGGGGTTAAAGATAATGAAACTTTGGTGGGATAATTCAGAGCTGCACATATTGTCAGCTAGAGTAGTTCGAGAGAATGCTCTAGTAAATTATCATAGTTGATCGAGAGATAATTATGATAACCCATAGCTCATAATCCTCATAGAGTATTACGGCGAGATTATAGCAAAAGAATTAAGACCTAAGCTAGCAATTGGGAAAATCAATACCCTAGACCTTTTTACCATTGAATTATCTTTGATTCAGCATATTGTTATTTTTAATATCATTTGAAGTAGTTAAATAGAAAAACCCAATCTTTATTGATAAAAATCTTGCATCTGAAAATTGTTTGAGTTGATAATAGCATTGCCAAGAGTTGTAATAGATAGGTTATTTCCTGAGGATTCGACTCCGGGCTTAAAACCGAATTATATTTGCAACGACCGCTTTGTCTTTTAGAAGACATAGTTGGGCGTGATCAACAACCTTGGCACAAGCGTGCGAATTTAAACTCAAATCTTTTCATGTCCTTATTCGTAATTTAACACTTAAAAATACTTTTTGAAAAGCTTGGTCAAACACAAATTTTTGTTCAAAAGTACTTTTTACATGATTAGCCAAACACAAAATGCTTTTGTTCAAAAGTATTTTTACGAAAAGCATTTTTGCAAAAAGTACGTCTCAAAATTAGCAAAAACTTACTCAGCTCGCACCGAATAACAGCCTGCATTTTTGTTTCTTCCACCTATTTCCTTCTGGGTTTTTAGGTTTAAGATTGGCACATAGATTAAAAACATACAAGGCAAAGTAAACTTCACTTCCAAATGTGATCTCACATTTATGGAAGAATTAATTAGTCAATGTTGTGATGTGACATAAGACTGAGATAAGGTATATTTAATTGTTTTCCATTATGGTGTATAAGAAAAACCCTAAATCAATAACCCTCTTCTCCTCTATCTTTCCTCTCGCCCCAAAAGGAAAAAAATTATTTATTTTTTCCACATAATTAATGAAGAAATAGGGAAATGAAGATCCGTCTAGACCATGACCACCCACCTCGACAAGCTCCGTCAAATGCTATTATTTCAATTTCACGTATAATTATTAAACTTTATTTATTATAATAATAAAATTATAAAAAAATTATTTAGTATATGTAACGATCCGACCGGTCGTTTTGACCATTTGCACTTCGCTCGCCAGTTCTTGGGCATGACTAGCCCCGTATGATGTATTATGACTTATGTAGATCGTCGGTCTTGGTTTGCAGGATAATCAGAATAGATTTGAAAGAACAATTCTCAGTTGAAACTTTAAATTTGAAAGGTTTGACCAAGTTTTGACTTTTTAGTATTCCATCTCGAATTTGAAATTTTATGATTTGGTTAGCTCCGTTACGTGATTTTGGACTTGGGAGCGCGTCCGGAACATGATTTGGAGGTCCGTGGTAGATTTAGGCTTGAATTGGCGGAATTGAAAATTTGAAGTTTTCGGTTGGTAGTGGAAATTTTGATATGGGGTCGGAATAAAATTCCGACAATTGGAGTAGGTCCGTAATGTCATTTGTGACGAGTGTGCAAAATTTTAGATCGTTCGGAGGTGATTTGATAGGTTTCGACGTCGTTTGTGGAATTTGGAAGTATATAAGTTCTTAGGTTTGAATCCGAGGTTGATTCGGTGTTTTGGTGTTGTGTTGAGTAATTCGAAGGCTCGACTAAGTTTGAATGATGTTATGTGACTTGTTCGTAATTTTGGTTGAGGTCCCGGGGGCCTCGGGATGTTTTTGAGTGGTTGACGGGAAGTTTGGAATTTGAGTTGTGTTGCAGACTTCTATTGTTCCTGTTATTTCCGCACCTGCGGATTGGGGACCGCAGGTGCGAGGACCGCAGAAGCGGTTATTGAGCGCAGGTGCGCAGCAGGGGTCGCAGGTGCGGTTTGGTCCCCGCATCTGCGATGACTGCAGGTGCGGTCTAGCAATCGCAGAAGCGGAAATTGCCTTTTAATGAAATTCCGCAGAAGCGGAGGATTTTGCGCAGATGCGGCCCCGCAGATGCGTAATGAGGACCCCAAATGCGGAAGTGCTGGGCAGATTATATATAAAGGCCCCTTCGCGATTTTCAGTCATTTCTTCACCATTGTTGGCCGGGATTTGAGCTTTGGGCAGTGATTTCCAAGAGGGATCAAGGATTTTCAATGGGGTAAGTTACTTGGGCCTTATTAATTGTGTTTGTGATGATTTTTCTGTTGTTTAACCATGAAATTAGTGGGATTTAAAGCCTAAAAATGGAGGATTAGGGCTTGAGTTTTGGAGAACTTTGAGTGGTGATTTGAGGGACCATTTGAGGTCCGATTTTGATGTTCTTGGTATGTATAGACTCGTGGGAGATAATGGCTCTATTGATGTGATTTTTATCGGATTCCGAGGCGTGGGCCCAGGGATCGGATTTGACCAATTTCGGGATTTTTGATGTAATTCGATTTCTTTCGCATGGGCTTTGTTTCCTTAGCATATATTGATGTTATGGTT
This sequence comes from Nicotiana attenuata, assembly GCF_001879085.1. Classification (NCBI taxonomy): domain Eukaryota; kingdom Viridiplantae; phylum Streptophyta; class Magnoliopsida; order Solanales; family Solanaceae; genus Nicotiana; species Nicotiana attenuata. Next base: position 298,400 of record NW_017671059.1, on the reverse strand, counting down.
CTGATTTTGGTTAGAGTCCGAGCATTTGGAGGCCGAATCGAGAAGGCAAAGGCGTCGTGTGCTAGAGTTTGGCTTAGCTTGAGGTAAGTAACGCTTCCAAACTTGGTTATGAGGGTTCGAAACCCCGAACTATGTGTTCTATGATTACTAATGAGGTGACGCAAATACCAAGTGACGGGCGTGTGGGCGTGCACCGTGAGAAATGCGGCCTACATTATTCCAGAGTACAGATTGGTGACTCTTTCTTGTTGATATTTGTATTGTACTTATGTGATTAAGTTAATGAGCTGCAAATCATGCTAATTATCATGTTAAGGCTTCACGCCAATGCTATTGAGACCCGAGAGGTCGTTTTCTTGCTGTCATATCATTAGCTTTATTGATATTCTGTACTCAGTCCTGTTCATGCATATTATATCATGCCTCAGTCTCGATTATTGCTATTTGACATATAATATCATTGTTCGGGCTAGTATCATGACATTTTTGAGCCCGTGTGTGTGAGACTGGAGAGTAATAATTGAGTGAGGCCGAGATCCTGATATTGAGTGACAGTATGGGATCGGGCTGCACGCCGCAACGAGATATTGAACATGCCTTCGTTGGCTTGTTGTAGCTCTTGGGCTCAGAGAAGCCTCTCCGGAGTCTTTACACCCCCGGTGAGTGCATATGCTGATATTATTGAGGGATGGATCTTCCCTGGACATGGATCTTGTCCGAAGAATTATGTATGGAGATGGATCTTCTCCATGAGGCTGGATTGGCCTGTTTTTCCTCGGTACTGGGTGACTTATAGTCAGTGATATGTATATATTCTGAGATTGATCTTCCCTGGGCCTTGTGAGCCATATACAGTACCGAGGGGTTGTGAGTTTGTTATTGTTATTATCGGGAGATGGATCTTTTCCATAGGCTGGAATGGCCTTCCTCAATACTGAGTGACTGGTGTCAGAGATATATATGTTACGGGATGGATCTTCCCCGGGCCGTATGAGCCATATACAGTACTGAGTGGACAAGCATTGAGATATTGGATACATGAGGCACTTGGCATAGTACATTTCATATAGTATGTGCATCGGCATGTAGATGTAGCGGAGTTATACTCCTTTACCATGTTCATATCTGCTTATTCCCCTGTTATGAGCTGTTTAATTAGCTGAAAGCATGCCTACGATTCTGTACGATATCCCTGTTTATCTTGTGAAGAGGTTGAGTTCGTCACTACCTCTCAGTCCATAGTTTGGACTTGTTACTTACTGAGTTGATGTACTCTCGTTACCCCCTGCACCTTGTGTGCAGATCCAGGTATCGCAGGCCAAAGTAGAGGTTGCTGATTATATCATTGTGGACTGTTCCTTGGTGATTGCGAGGTAGTTGCTTGGCGACCACAGTTCCGCCTTCTCCTTCCTTATCTTCCTTTAGTTATTGTTGGATATTCTCAAACTGTGTTGGTCTTGTTGTTTCGAATAGTTGTAGTAGTTGTTCATGACTAGTGACACCCGAGGTCGGGCTTGTATTTTGTTCTGCATTGTTTTGGGCTTTCACTTTATGCCTTTTATCGAATTTATGCTAAAAACCTGATTTTACTTGAGTTTAAATGATTTATGAAAATGTTGGTGGTAAGTTGGCTGGCCTAGTATCACGATAGGCGCCATCACGATCGGGTCGGTTTTTGGGTCGTGACAGTATATTAATGTAATTAAACTTTATCTTTCGTAAAATCACTAGCGAAAATTGCCTTGAGAAGTATTAATCCAACTAAAGTTTATATTGCAAAATGAGAAATCCAAGATTCGTTTTACCGACCAAACGAGGAATTAATTGAAAAGCCATGCACGGTAGTACGTCTCTCGACTAGCTTTTGATTTCATTTTCGTCTATCGATTTTTACATTATAAATATATTTTAACGTGTTGCAATTAATAACTTGTTACTTTTATTGACAATTACATGTATTACTTGTCCCTATAGAAATAATTTTAAATTATTAATGCACAAAATTTAGCTCTATTAAGTTTTTATTTCACAAATAATCAGAATTTAAATTCATCTTATAACCTACCAATCAAATAATGACATAAAAAGCCATGCACGATATCAAGTAGCTTTCAGTTTCATTTTCATCAATTGATTTTTCCATAATATTAAAGTTGGTTACATAAACTAACAATTTCCTAAACTTGCAATTCACGAATAGAGAAAGGAAGAATGCAAAAAAGAAGGTTTTTCCCATGGTCCAAACAGATTCTTAAATTATATATTAAGTAATGTGTTTATATTCTTTAATTTTGGCAATTTTAGTTACATGATTATGACATCTCAGTTATAACGGTTTATAAGTTACAATGTCATTTTCACTGCATATATGTATGTTAGTTCAGTTATATTAGCTGTGCATGCTAGTTCCTTTTCTTACGTTTATTTATTTTAACAGTTTGCCATTTTATTTATTACTTATTTTATTTACCCAATTTTTCAAAGCAAAGTTGGGTCAAATAATATTTACTTAAACATTGCATGTATAGTGCTATTAGTTCTGTTCGATAAGAATATATTTATCTAATGTATCTAATGTAGTCAAATGTGACTTAGAGATCGATAAATTTGAGAAAAAGACAAGATGTTACTCCTTCCGTTCCAATTTATATGAATCTATTTTTCATTTGGATTGTTCCAAAAAGAATGACCGTTTTTTAAATATGAAAACAATTTAGCTTAAACTTCTAATTCTATCCTTAACGAGAAGCTTTAAGGATTATTTTCCTAATAAAGGAAAAAAAAGAAAGGACAGAATTAAAAGATCAGTGCAAAGAAGAATTAAACGTCGCCTGTGAGATCGAACTCACGCGGGGAAACCCCACTTACTTAGCAGGCAAGCGCCTTAACCACTCGGCCAAAGCGACGTCACATTCTCTCCAAGTTCATTTTTTGTTTTTGTATTATATTATAAAATAGGAAAAAGGATCAAATACTCCCATATTTTATTTGAGTCCTCTGTTGATAATTCAATTAGGTCTTCGCCATTACAAATGTGGTCTATATTGTCCTTATATATAATCCTCTTTTATACATTGGTGTTCCGTATAACCGACATAATTAAGACTGGGCTTGTTAGATATTACAGAGGTTTAGTGAGCATCACATTGGATTTCACTACTATTTTCTTGCTCACTTCATTGATTTGACTTCCATTTGATTAAGGTTAAAGATAGGAGCCAGTAGTGAACACTCATTCAGTAGACAACGAGCAAACCGCAAGCACCTAATCCTGTTAAATAAAAAGCAATAAGCAGCTGATCTTTATCAGCAATTGATATATCATTCTCTCTACACATATACACACACACACACACACACACACACACATATATATATATATATATATATATATATATATATATATATATATATATATATATATTTAAGAGGATTTTTTGCTAAGATAAACTTGAGAAATAAACTCTATATTATTGCCAAAGCCGTTGCTTCCAATAAATGCAAGAACATTAAAAAAAAAAAAATGTGTCAACAAGTGCCTTAAAAATATTACCCTTTTAAGAATGAACTATATAAGCACATTTGCTTTTTCCACACAAATACGTTTTTAATTTTTTTCTTCATATTCTTATAAACAGTGTACTATATGTTTTGAAATTTGTGAGGAGAGATTTTAGGAACCAAGAACCAGACCGAACTTAAGAGATTAGGAGAACATGGGCTGATAAAAAGGCAACTATAAAATTCTGGACTCATGAATTCAGTAGGCTTGGACTCATGAAGTGCACAACCAAACATTCTTAGCTATTTAACAATTAGTTAGTACTTATTTTGTCCTAAAAATTTGAATTTTAGGACAATTTAAGAAATTGGTGTCCCAAAAAGTTAAACTGAAAAACTAAAATTCAAAATACATTTGTTAATTCCTAAATAGCAGCCCTTTAGAGCGACTACCTGGCTGGCACCATTTCCACAATAAATTAGGAACATATGAACAACATTTTATCTAGAGGAATTTTCAGAAACCATTATTGTTTAGTGGCTATTAACTTCCTATAGCTATCATATACATAATTACTTCTTATAGCTACTATTTAGTTGTTACGGTAGTGTATTCATTGTATTTGCGCTGCTGTATTCATGAATACATCAGCAAATTGCGCCTAAAAATTAGGGTAATCCAGTTGTACGCGCATGTATTCACATGTATTCGCGCCATGTATTCAGGAATACAACAGCAAAAAACGCCTAAAATCAAGGTAGTCTAGATGTATGTGCATGTATTCACATGTATTCGCGCTGTTGTATTCATGAATACAACAGTAAAAAACGCCTAAAATCAGGAAAGTCCAACTGTACGCATATGTATTCACATGTATTCGCGCCATGTATTCATGAATACAACAACAAAAAGTGCCTAAAATCAGGGTAGTCCTTTTGTACGCGCATGTATTCACATGTATTCACGCTGCTGTATTCATGAATACAGCAGTAAAAAGCGCTAAAATCAGGGCAGTCCAGCTGTATGCGCATGTATTCACATGTATTCGCGCCATGTATTCATGAATACAGTAACGGCAATCACCTTAAAATAGGTATGTCCAGCTGTCTTAGAGAGAGGAAAAACATAAATAACGTATTTTATGTCGTATTTCATGCCTCAATGGTAGTATATACCATAAATATATATTTTGCTATAAAATATAAAATGTAACTATAGAAAATAATATTTAAAATAATTTTAATTTATAATAAATATGATGTATACTTTTACTATAGGACGTAAAATTTTCTTTTATCGATGAGCCTAACCGGGACCATCGAGTTATTATCTATTCAAGTCTAAGCTACATCCTTTCATTTATAGACTTAAATGTTATATCCGCTTCATAATGTTCAATGTCGGCCAACTTAGACAACTTTTTGAAGATCTTTTAAGTGATTTTCTTTTTCTAAACATTATTCGGAAAAGTTTTCAAGAGAATGATCAACTTCCACAATATTTTGTTTTTCATTTCAACTTCAACTCAAACATTGTCCAAACAGCCAATTGTTTGGTTGATTTGTCTTCAAGAAACACGTTTTAAATAGGAAATTTCTTTGAAAAATAAAGCTTTTGACATGAAAATTGTATTGGGAAAATCAAGTTAATATATTATATTAATTATGTGATGATATACCAACACACGTGAATCAATAAAAGAGTGACAGCTAGCAAAGGATAACTGAAGAGGCACGAGCTTTGACAGGCACGGGCAGAGATTCAAGAAAAACATGGGAAGAACAGTTACTCGAGCCTCTTGGTAATATGAAAAGACATCAGAGAAATGAACCTGGATAGCAAAAAGTACAAATACGTATTATCCGCAATTAATGAGCATCAATGATGGAAAACGTTATAGAATCTTCACGAAACAGTTACGATTACCAATTATAACGTTATATTAAATGTCATTAATTGCTCATAATGGCTCTATTATGAGAGGAAAGGAAAACGTATTATTGAGAGATAGCTATAAAAGGAGAGATATAACACTTGTAAAGACACACAATATTATTGGAATACACTGATTTACTTTGCTTTCTTTTTACTCAGCTATCAATCATCTCAATTCTTCTTATTTATTTCCAATTTGATTATTAGTAACCCGAGCTCTTCTAAAAACTACGCTTTGACCCGAATTAATTATTTTTCTGAATCGAATTTTTCGTCAAAACAATCATGTCGAATGCAAATGACAACAATCAAGGAGGTCACCAAAACAAGAGAATCTGCAAGGCACAGGAACTCTGGTCCCTTCCCCACAAAATTCTCCTCGACAATCTCGAGAAGGAACTCCTGATGGGTCTCGATCAAATGTGAATGATCAATTTGAAAATGATGAGGCTATTAATGAAGCTTTGAAAAAATTAATTGATGAACAGGTCAGCAATGCCCTTGATACCTTCGCTAACCAGCTGCCAGTCGTGCTGCCAACATCAACTCTAAACAACAACACCTTAGAAAATCCTCGCTCAGGACTCGTTAATTCAGGCAGTGGAGGAACTCTTAGCGAATCCCGTGATGGAGGGTCAGGTAACCTAGTTAATTCTGATTTACAAAATCTGGTACTAACTTTGCAGAAATAGCTCAAGGAGCAGAGCGACCGCATAGAGCAAATACCTGGAGTGTCGCCTGTAATCAAGGGAATAGATATAGACAAATACTCACAACAACCTTGGAAGCCAAGTGCAGCCCCTTTACCAATTCCGAAGAAATTCAAGATGCCCGACATTCTGGAATATGATGGGACAACTGATTCAAGGGATCATGTAACTGCATTCACAACCGGTGTAAAAGGCAACGACTTGACCAAGCTAGAAATTGAATCAGTGTTGGTCAAAAAATTCGGAGAAACACTCACTAAGGGAGCATTAACATGGTATTCTCTTTTATCTAAAAATTCTATAGATTCTTTTGTTGAACTTGCAGATTCATTCATCAAAGCACACTCTGGAGCTCAGAAAGTTGAGAAAAGAATGAAGGATATTTTTCAAAATAAATCAAGGGGATACGGAACTGCTCAGGGAATTCGTGGACAGATTCCAGCAAGACGCGTACTAGATAACTGGGTATCTATGGCATTTGCCAGCAATCTAAATGAAAAAAGTTCAGAAGCCACAAGGAAACTCAAGGAAAGTCTACGTGAATTTCCAGCAACAACTTGGAATGATGTTTATAACAGATATAGCACGAAGCTGCGGATAGAAGAGGATACCATTATTCAATCTCGAAGGGATGAAAGGGTAAATTCAAGGCGAGCTGAATCTAAAAAAAGGTCCGAAAAAAATAGGTACGAGCCATACATGGGACCAGCAGGAAGAGACTCGCGTTCAAAACAGGAAAACCCAAGGTACGATCATAGATCAAGAGATAGAGAGTCAGGTTCGTCATCATGGTTCGGAAAAGAACGAACACGTGAGAGACGCGAGAGGATGATAAAAACTCGAAGGCAAAGTTCGGCGGTTAAAAATTTTAATGTCAGCACATCCGAGTTGGTCGCTGTTTTAAGGAGCATGGGAGACAAGGTACGCTGGCTAAGGGAAATGAGATCAAACCTAAACAGACGGAATCCTGATTTTTGGTGTGAATTTCACAACGATCACGGTCACAAAACGACGGATTGTAGATTATTGCAAGGTGAAGTGGAACATTTATTAAAATAAGGATATTTAACCAAGTTATTTAGTGAGAAGGGAAAGCAGGCATATATGAAAAATAGGCAGGAGCCTCCAAAACTCCCTCGCCGAAAAGGACAGTTAATGTCATAAGTGGAGGAGAAGAAATCAACGGCGTAACATACGCAGCAGCGAAGAAGGTGTCAAAAATAACAGTTACACAGGGGAAGCAAGTTCGACAGGTTTTAGAAGAAGATAGTATTACATTTGATGATGCGGATGCAGATGGCGTACAGACCCCACATAATGATGCACTGGTAATATCTTTACTTGTACACGACACTAATGTGAAATGAGTTTTGATTGATCCAGGTAGTTCCATTAATATCATTCTTTTAAGAGTGGTAAAGGATATGCAAGCTGATGATAAGTTGATACCCAAAGCTCATACCTTGTCCGGTTTTGACAACTCGAGCGTTGCGACAAAGGCGAGATAATGCTCACCACATTTGCAGAAGGAGTGGTCAAAGACACCAAATTTCAAGTGGTAGAAATGGATATGGCTTACAATATGATTCTTGGTAGACCATGGATACATGAGATGGATGTTGTACCATCTACTTTGCATCAAGTTATCAAAATTCCCTTCATAATGGGGAATACGGCAAATACGTGGCGACCAGCAAGCGTCCCGGAGCATTAATTCCGTAGCAGATGCAAGCGCAAAAAGCGAAGATAAATAGCAATCACAGAACCAAGTTGAGGATGTTGTGACGCAAACCTCAACTAGGCATGGGCGAAAAGATGTAGACTCAAGGCCTGATACCATCCAAGAACCAGAAGAAAATGAAAACATCAAAACAATGATCGAGGAGTTAGAAGCTGTAGTATTATTTGCATCCTGGCCTGACAGAAAATTCTACATCGGAACCAACCTCAGCCATGAAATGAAATGTAAGTTAATTGAATTTTTAAAAGCTAACATAGACTGCTTTGCTTGGTCCCATTCAGATATGACAGGTATACCCCCGGATGTAATGACTCACAAGTTAAATGAAGACCCGTCGTACCCAGCTGTCAAACAAAAGAAAAGGAAGCAAGGTTCCTTCAAAAACCAGGTGATTCAAGATGAGGTGCAGAAACTTTTAAAAATTGGGTCTATCCACAAGGTAACGTATCCAAATTGGTTGGCTAATACCGTTGTAGTGCTTAAAAAGAATGGTAAGTGGCGAGTTTGTGTAGATTATACTGATATGAATAAAGCTTGCCCTAAAGATTCTTTTCCATTACCGCATATAGATCAATTAATTGATGCTACTGCATGACATGAATTATTGAGTTTTTTAGATGCCTATTCAGGGTATAATCAGATAAAAATGGATCCTATGGATGAAGAAAAGACTTCATTTATAACAGACAGGGGGACTTAATGTTACAAAGTGATGCCCTTCGGTCTCAAGAATGCTGGGGCCACGTATCAAAGGCCGGTGACCAAAACGTTTCAGGAATATCTAGGGAAAACCATGGAAGTTTATGTAGATGATATGCTGGTCAAGTCACAACAAGCAGGGGATCATATTCAACACTTGACCGATGCCTTTCAGATTCTTCGCAAATTTAATATGAAATTGAACCCTGAAAAATGCGCGTTTGGGATTTCGTCAGGTAAGTTCTTGGGATTTCTTGTTTCTAACCGTGGCATTGAAGTAAATCCCGCGCAAATTAAAGCTATTGAAGAAATTCTGGATGTACTTACGAATAAAAAAGAAGTACAACGACTAACGGGAAGAATAGCTGCTTTGGCAAGATTCATTTCCAAGTCATCAGAAAAATGCTTCAGGTTCTTTTCAGCCCTAAAAAAGCAAGATCAATTTGAATGGATTGAAGAATGCCAACAGGCGCTTAAAAATTTGAAAACATACCTATCAAATCCACCATTGCTCGCAAAACCAAAAGATGGGGAAAAACTACTTATTTACCTTGTAGTTTCAGAAGTAGCGGTAAGTGCTGTGTTAGTTCAGGAGGACCAAGGTAAACAATCTCCGATTTATTATGTTACTAAGTCATTATTAGATGCTGAGACTCGATATCCTCATCTAGAAAAACTTGCACTCGCATTAATTATGGCATCTAGGAAGTTAAGGCCTTATTTTCAATGTCATCCTATCTCTATTGTAACTGCTTATCCTTTACGCAACATACTACATAAACAAGAGTTATCGGGTAGACTAGCCAAATGGGATATAGAGTTAAGCGAATATGACATAGCATATCAACCAAGAACTGCAATAAAGTCGCAAGTTTTAGCAGATTTTAGTCAGGGAATGCAGCTGGAGGCAGAGAAAGAACTACAGGTATTTAATGGGTCTAATCCGGGTACTTGGACCTTATTTACAGATAGTTCATCAAATGTAAAAGGAGCAGGTCTAGGCATTATTTTGGTACCACCTACGGGAGAAACTATACGACAAGCCATAAAATGTCATCCTATTACTAATAATGAGGCAGAATATGAAGCTGTGATTGCAGGTCTAGAATTGGCACGAGAGCTCGGAATAGAGCAAGTCATAATTAAAAGCGACTCACAGCTCGTGGTTAATCAGATGCTGGGGACTTATACAGCCAGAGAAGCGAGAATGCAACAGTACCTGGAAAAGACTCGGGATTTGATCAGGCAATTTCAAACTTGGAAAGTCGTGCAGATACCAAGAGAGGAAAACGCCGAGGCAGATGCTTTAGCTAATTTAGCATCTGCTGCAGAAGTAACGAATGCATAAAATGCTTTCGTGATTCATTTGTTTCATTCCATGCTTGATCAAGATAAAAACGAGGTAAATTACAATAATTTAACATGGGATTGGAGAAATGAAATTGTCAATTTTTTGCAGTATGGAATACTTCCTGAAGATAAGAAAAAGGCTCGGGCACTTTGCCAAAAGGCAGCCCGTTACTGTTTAAAAAAGATAATTTATATCGTAAGATGTTCGGTGGCCCTCTAGCAAGATGTCTCGTACCTTCTCAAACAGAATACGTGATGAGAAAAATACACGAGGGACATTGTGGAAATCATGCAGGAGGAAGATCTTTAGTTAAAACCATGATTAGAGTCGGCTATTATTGGCCAAAAATGGAAGAAGACGCGGAAAATTTTGTGGCTAAATGTGACAAGTGCCAAGATACGGTAACAACATGCATCGACCTGCTGAATTATTACATTCGGTCATTGCACCTTGGCCTTTTATGAAGTGGGGGATGGATATCGTGGGTCCACTACCGCAAGCCAAAGGCAAGGTAAGATTTTTATTAGTACTTACTGATTATTTTACTAAGTGGGTAGAAGCAGGAGCATTTAAACAGGTACGAGAGAAAGTGGCCAGAGATTTCATCAGGCAAAACATTATGCTGGTTCGGGGTACCAAAGGAGATCGTATGTGATAACGGCCCACAATTCATAGGTTCACAACTCACAGAGTTTTTCCAAAGTTGGAAAATTAAAAGGATTACTTCAACTCCTTACCATCCGGTGGGTAATGGACAAGCTGAATCAACAAATAAAATCATTATCAATAACTTGAAGAAAAGATTGGAAGAATCTAAAGGTAATTGGCCAGAGGTGTTACCTGGGGTTTTGTGGCTTATCGAACAACAGCAAAAACAAGCACGGGGGAAACACCGTTCTCACTTATATACGGAGTTGAAGCTTTAATTCCAGTCGAGATAGGAGAACCAAGTACGAGATATATTCAAGCTACTGAGGAATCAAATGAAGAAGAGATGCGGTTAAACCTGGATTTACTTGAAGAAAGGAGGGAAACTGCATTAATAAGGATGGCAGCACAAAAACAAGTTATGGAGCGGTACTATAACCGGAAAGCTCGTCTCAGATACTTCAAGATTGGGACTTCGTACTCAAGAAAGTTTTCCAACGAGGCAGCTAATGCAGGAAAGTTAAGTCCAACTTGGGAAGGACCTTATAAGATTCATGGTATCGCAGGAAAAGGTGCATACGAGCTTGAAACAACGGTTGGCAAGATTCTACCTTCAAATTGGAATGCTGTTCATCTGAAGAGATACTATTTCTAAGGAAAAGAAATACCCATGGGCAGGTATCTCCATTAACAATTTTTATTTTTGAATTATTAAAATTTTACTAACGATTTTAGATGATAGGCAAAAAGCTAGCCCGCACTAAATGATGAATTACGACCTGAAAGACACGCGGAAAGAACATAATTCCCGGTCTAGGGTTACAACTATTCTGATGGAAATTTAAATGGGTTAAGCAGTCTTCATCTAAAATCGTACCTCCGAGTCCCGTATGTTTTTCCTTTTCAGGAAAAGGACCGCATGGAAGGAATAATCAAGTGCTCGAGATTTCATACTTCAAAGCTCAAACACTTGGGGGACTATTTAATATACGTATGATATATCTATAAAGAAGGCAAAGAAGACTGAAAACAATTGAAGTTCAAGTCAAGCCCAAAAGTCTACTCATCAAATATCAAGTTTAGAGCAAAGTCACGAGCCAATAACACAAGCTTATCAAAAAACCTTCATATAGATTTCGAAATCTTACGATGTCTAGGTTAAAGGCAGTACCTTTGGATTTTCTTTCTCTTTTGTAAATCTGTTGTAAAGAAAATAGTTATGGAAAAGTAATAGAAGATATTTAAATACATGTAAGATGTTATTTGAACTTGACAAAGTTCAAATGAAAACTTTATCAAAGTTATTTCAAGAAACATGTGTGTTCCTATTTCTTTTCGTATATTCACACCATTATGAAGTTGAGACGTCTTCTTCATTAAGTGTCGTATATAAAAGGGCCCTCTTTTATAAATTCATGTTTGATTCAAAGATGCATGAAGTTAATAAAGCATTCTTTAAACAAAAATGCAAAAAGGGTAAGACGAAAACCCACGAATTAAAAAGCAAGACCTTGAACTTATATAAAAAATAAGACAAGGCAAAAAGAGTAAAACTGAAGCTCAAGAGAATTAAGTTGAAATGAAAACTTTATAATATTAAGTTTAGGCTAAGTATGAATTTAGTCATAAACCGATTGTAATTTTTTACAAAATGCCCCGAAAAGATCTGGGGACTTGTCATCATCAAAAACATAAACCCCAAATGGGACCAGGGGTAAAACCACAAATTCCACCAAGAAAGAAAAAAAAGGAGTCAAACTTCATAAAGCTTTCACTGTGGAGCAGAAGAAGGGTCTGAAACGGCATCATCAGCAACAGAAGGCTCGATTTGGTCTGAAGGAGCTGGGACATCCACCGCACCAATATTAGCTTCAACATACTCAGGAGTATCAGCCATGGGAGAGGAAAAACTTTGGCCTTGCTGAGTTTTCTCAATGGTTTCCTTTATCTTAGCTAATTCAACATCCAAATTAAAACCCTCTTGGCTAGCCTCCACAAGGGTATCATGGCGTGTGTTTAAAATAGCCCAACTCACTTCAACAGATGCTTTATCTTCAAGAGCCTCATAATCTCTTTCCCATTGGTCAATTTCACTCTTGAGTTCTTCTTTTCAGCCAAGGCAGTATCATAAGAAGATTGCAAAGGAGCAAGTGAACTCTCCAAAAATTGACCTTATCAGAAGACACACGAAGATCTTCTTGGGTCTGAGTAAGTGTTTGAACGAGATCACCTGCATAAGCTTCTTTTTCACTCAACAAGGATTTTAAGCTTCTAATCTCTTCGGAGGCTTTAGAGAGTTGTTCAGCAAATGATGACTCGAGGAAATTTCTATCCTTGCCTGCCTGATTGTTAGAAGCCTTCTCAACGGCCAACTCTGAAGTTACAACCTTCAACTGCTGCTCTAAGGCACATTTGCTTTCTTCTAAAACCTCCATTTCGAGCTGGAGACTGTCATACTGCTCTTTCCAATTGTCTGCCTCGACCTGGAAATCATGCATCAATTTTCCGTCTGGGAAACCCTATTTATCATCTCTGTGCCGACGAGATTGATCTAAAGAAAAAAAAGAATACAAAAGAATCTTAGTAAAAAAAATGGTATATAATAAAAAGAAATTTATACCTTCAACGATGATTGCACGATATCATTCATCCAAGTCAGAGAACTATGACTTTCCAGCTTGGATTTTTCAACTGGACCGATGAGGGGTTTCAACCACACGTCAGCTTAACCCAACTTCTTTAGAAGATCACCTTCAGCAGGGACCTTAATGGTAATTTGTTTCATCACTCTACCTCCACTTGAAGAACCAACTTCGGTTCGAGAAATATTAGTAGCGAGGACTGTAGAGGAAGTCATAATAGCTTGAGGCGGAGCAGAAGCAGTAGCAGTAAAAACTGGAAAAGAATGGTCCATGGGAACAGACGCGGGAAAGGAGGCAAGAGGTACTTCATCAGACACCAAATCAAAACTTTCACTATCAAACCCACGAGAAAAAAGTTGTTCATCAGAGCCACGAGCAGCTATAGGAGTATCATCTTCTGAGCTCACTAAGGTGGCTTCAACAGACTCGGTCACGGGGACAGAACGGGGAGGAGTAATTTCTTCATTTGAAATAACGCGTCTTCTAATATGCGGCCTTTTAATCAAGGAACCATCATCTCGTTCCTCTTCCTCTTCAGAATCCTGGGGTTTGTCAGCTTTCTTTTTCGATGAAGAACTCAGAATAATCTCCTGAGCCCTTGCCAAAGAAAGTCTGGAAGCTGAGATAGAATCGGCACTTACCCCACGAATAGGAAACCCTGATAAAAAGAAGGGTCAAATACATTCTAAGTGGAGAATAAAAAAAAAAGGAAAAGCGGTAAAGCATTTACCATGAGTTTTAACCTTCCAACCAAACCTGTGAGAAAGGTTTTTCCAAGATCTACCTTCCATCGGAGCAACAGTCAATAATTTCTCTACCCAACCACGGAAATTGGGAATCTCATCAACAGTTCCCATGGTTGCTAAAAAAAAGAGAAAAAGAGAAAGTTAGGCAGTCACGAGAAAAACAAACCCCTTCAAGTGAAAAAGAAGAAGAAAAAGTTGCAGAGGCAAACTTACGTGCAAAATTTCACTTTTCAGGGAATGGAGTATTTTCTTCACCTACTAACCCTACAGTAGGAGCAACAACAAATCTGACATACCAGCCACGGTCCTTATCATCCTCAGGACTGACTAAAACTCTCTTACTCCTTGCTACCAAAGTAAAAATCCCATGTCGGAATAAGTAGAGGTGGATCAGATGAAAAAAGGTAAAAGGCAAATTAGCCAAGCTAGTTAAATGTCTTAGGCAAGCAACAACCCTCCAAACAATGGCGCCAATTTGTCCAAGACAAACATTGGAAAAATGACAGAACTCAATGATAACAGGATCAATGGGAGGTTTAAAATTCAGTGTAAAAGGATATGTATACACAAAAGAAAATCCAGTCATGTAGGATGTGATTCTTTGATTTGCATCAGGAATTATGATGGGGAAGTCAGATTTCCAATGGCAATCTCTACGAATGACAGAGATTAAACCTTCGGTAATTTGAGAAGGATAGACATCAGCACGATCAAGAGAGGACATAGAGGAAACGTGATTTCTAATTGATTCCCTATCAGAATAAAAAGAAAGTTCAGAGCAATTTTATCTACTAAGGGTTCATGAACTGGTTCTTTGGAATCTCTGCTTTTAGAAGAAGCTCTGTGTGGAAGAGAACCCCTGGTTCTAGAAGAAGAAGGAGGAGTGGAACTAGGTAAAGATGAAGGCGAACCTCGAATGGAGCCTAAGCTACGTAACATACGTCCTCTTCTGCTCCTAGTTGGAGCAAGAGGAAGTTCATCTACAATAAGAACTTTACGAGGATCAGGTCATGTCTGAACATGGAAGAAGACAAGAATGAATATTCAAAGTTAAGAAACTTTTATGAGAAAGACAAGACGAAGGTTATATTTATACTCAGAAGCAACCGTCAAACAAAAAAGGTAATGATGGGGGAGTCATAATGAAAACTGTCAGTTCGTGGTTAGTGCAGCCGCAAAAAAATCCCTAAAAGACGATGAAGATTTGCAGACTCAATTAAAGGATGCCACGTGTCACGAGCATTAAGAAGTGACATACAAAGCGTCAGTTCTGAAGAAGGTATAATGGCGGCAAAAATTCTCGCTTTAATAAAATTCACTTCCCAAATATTCAATTGATTGAATAAATGGCAAGTGGGGGGACTATCTGTATTGGGAAAATCAAGTTAATATATTGAATTAAGTATGTGATGATATACCAAGACACATGGATCAATTAAAGAGTGACTGCTGGCAAAGGATAGCTGAAGAGGCACGAGCTTTGACAGGCACGAGCAGAGATTCAAGAAAAACATGGGAAGAACAGTTACTCGAGCCTCTTGGTAATATGAAAAGACATCAGAGGAATGAACCTGGATAGCAAAAAGTACAAATACGTATTATCCGCAATTAATGAGCATCAATGATGGAAAACGTTATAGAATCTTCACGAAACAGTTACGATTACCAATTATAACGTTATATTAAATGTCATTAATTGCTCATAATGGCTCTATTATGAGAGGAAAGAAAACGTATTATTGAGAGATAGCTATAAAAGGAGAGATATAACACTTGTAAAGACACACAATATTATTGGAATACATTGATTTACTTTGCTTTCNACCCGATCTTTCCTTGAGCACATGGCAAAAGTATAAGTTTGGGGGGAGAGACGAGGATGACAACAAAGTGGTATAAGGCACAAAAATGAAGGAAAGGAAAGGAAATGAAAAAGAAAGAAAAGCAAAAAGACAAAAACAATGCTCAATGTGAGAAAGAATAAAAAGGGATTCAAGAAAAGTGAAGAAAAAGAAAGAAAGGTGTGGAAAGTTGAAAAAGGAGAAAAGAATTGAAATGCATAAGAAAGAGTGACAATGGGTCTCTCTAACCCCTTGGAAAGAGGTGAAATGACTCAAAGAGTCAAGTGAATTGTGCCAAATGAATCAAAAGAAGTGCTTAAGGGAAGATGCATCCCACTTAGACCAAAATATTTTCTACCCTGAACCAAAAGCATTCACAATGACTCCACAAAAGCCCTATATGATCTTGAGTTGAATGACGCTTACATTAGTGGATACTTACATAAGGGGCAAGCATATGGTACCTAGAGCCGGACTTGTGACCTTTCCTTAAGAGAGATGAGTGAATTCCCATTAACCTCTTTTTGTGTGCCACTACTCTAAAGGTGAGGTGTGCTTAGGGAGAGTTGAGGATGTGTGAGTTTGGGTTCCACAATGACCAAAGTAATTGAAAGAGTTCTTTGATGTATTGAGTCAACTCTTGATGCTCTTGTGTCGCACTTCATCCATGGTTTTTCAAAGGTTAAATGTTGTTAATGATGCATTCGTATTGAGGGTAATTGTTAGTCCCAATTGATGCTTATTCAGGTTACTTTAGGATAGCTGGAAATTCTTGGATTTTACCTTAAGGGGTGGTTCTTATTTTGTTTGCTTGAGGACAAGCAAAAGCTCAAGTTTGGGGGAGTTGATAACTAGGGATTTTGACGTGTTTTATGCTCCTTCTTGCTTACTCTTTGATTATAAATTGTTACAAAATAGTCCCAAAAGGCTCATAGGTTGTGCTTGATTGCAGATTTGATCGACAAAGTGACGAAATGTCAAAGATCGGCTCAAAAGGAGTGAAATCTGCAGAAGTACCAAAAACAAGGCAAACTTAGGACAAACAGGATTAGTGCGGCCGCACTACACTTTGTGCGGTCCGCACTAAGGAGATTCAGAGAGCAGATTGTAAGGCATAAAACCTAGTGCGGCCGCAATCCATTCTGTGCGGTCCGCAATAAGTAGATTCAGAGAATGGCAAAACCAAGCTTCAAGCAACGTGGCCGCAGTACACATTGTGCGGTCCATGGTGAAGGCTCCCCGGCCGCACTGCCATTATGTGCGGTCCGCGGAAGAGAACTTCAGAGAGTTAAAATTGCCAAGGTTCAAAGCCATGCAGTCCGCGATCATGTTTGTGCGGACCGTGCTAGCTGCCTCCGCGGCCGCGGTCCACTCTGCGCGGTCCGCGGAGCCCAAGTTCAGAGAGCCAGGATTTGAAGTCCAAGAGCCTAGTGCGGCCGCAGTCCATTTTGTGCGGCCCGCACTGACCCCGCAGGGCATTTTTGTCCAGTTTTTCCAACTTAGTATAAATAGAACCTTTTTCCATTTTTAGGGTATTAGTTATTTTTATTTCAACAGCTGCGCTCGTGAGAGCATCATCTGTAACCATTTTTGGCATTTTAGCTTAGTTTTAACGATAGATTCTTGTATTTTTACTTTTGTGTTTAATTAATATGTCTTCTCCTTCATCTATTTCTCTATTTTCTTCTTCAAGCATGAGTAGCTAAATAGCTAGGGATGGATGTTGTGATTTAAGGTTAGATTGACTATGGGTGTTTGTATTTGGGTCAATTTTATGGTTTAATTTATGAATTGGTGGTTGCAAACACTGGTTTGTGCTAAGTTGACTTGGCTCTTCTTGAGAGAGAGAGCCTGAGTCTCCAAAATTGACCCAACAAGGAATTGGGATGGACTCAAGAGAATTGATAGTCCCAATTAAAGGTTAAACCTCGAGAGAGTAATTACCCGACTTGAACCCTAGTTGCTTGAGCTAATTTGCCTACCCATTTGGTCTCGAGAGAGTCAATTGGGAAAAATCACTCTCTCTACCGAGAGGTGTGAGAGTGGGTAAAATTGTGCAACGGTTATACATATTTCCCCAATCATGTCAATCAAGTTCTAGAAGCAATTACCCGTCAATTAGCCACCTAGGTAAAAGTCACTACCCTAGTGCCCCTTAATCCATTAAATACAACTCTTAGCAATTATCTCTTAGCGTAATCTAGTTTCAATTCTAATTAGTAATTCTATAATAGTAGAATATAAAGAGAACTCAAAAATTATGGGAAGATCAATTAAGAACACACACGCGATCCTAAACTAGTTAGATACTCAACTCCAATACTAGCTCTCTGTGGATTCGATCCCGACCCTCATATCGGGTAAAAGCTATTGCGACCCTCTCTTGCTACCTTTTATTGGTGCGGAGTTGGCAGCGATCAAGGGTCTTCCTCAAAATTCTACCCCAATTTGATGGGTTGACTTTTCTGACTGCTGCTCCTGCGACGGTCAGCTGAAATTACTTCGGAATTTTGAGGGTCCTCCTCAAAATTCTGCCCTAGTTTCCAATTGCGGGGAAGATGAAAATTTTATTGAATTGTGACCGTACCCATAAGGCTGCCTACGTACCCCCTCTTAAACGGGAATTAGGTCAGACGTAGTTCAAATTACATCATATAGGAAAACATAAGATTACACATAGTAGCGCTTGACTGCATCTGAATTGATTGGTTTTGGCCAAACTTCTCCATCCATTTCTGCAAGTATAAGGGCTCCTCCTGTTAGAACCCGGTGAACCATGTATGGACCTTGCCAGGAGAGAATTTCTCTTTGGCTTCATCTTGATGCGGGAAAATTTTCTTTAACACCAGCTGCCCCGATGTGAACTGTCTCGGCTTGACTCTCTTGTTGAAGGCTCTGGACATTCTGTTCTGATAAAGCTGATAGTGGCAAACTGCATTCATTCTCTTCCCATCTATAAGAGCTAGCTGCTCGTAACGGCTTTTCACCCATTCTACATCGTCGAGTTTTGCTTCCTGTTTGATCCTTAAGGAGGGAATTTCCACCTCGACAGGAATGACTGCCTCCGTACCATAAACCAGCATATAGGGGGTTGCCCCAGTTGATGTGCGGACTGTGGTGCGGTACCCCAATAAAGCTAATGATAGCTTCTTGTGCCACTACTTATGCTTTTCTATCATTTTCCTTAGTATCTTCTTAATATTCTTGTTGGCGGCCTGTACGGCTCCGTTCATCTGAGGTCTGTAGGCTGTAGAATTCTTGTGTTTGATCTTGAAGGTTTCACACATGGCTTTCATCAGGTTATTGTTGAGGTTGGAGCCATTATCAGTGATGATTGACTTTGGAATCCCGAATCGACAAACGATGCGGTCGCGAACAAAGTCTGCCACGACTTTCTTGGTTACTGCTTTGTAAGATGCTGCTTCAACTCATTTGGTGAAATAATCAATTGCCACTAGGATAAACATGTGTCCGTTTGATGCAGCAGGTTCGATTGGTCCGATAACATCAATTCCCCAAGCGGCGAACGGTCATGGTGAGCTTGTTGCATTAAGCTCGTTTGGGGGTACCTTGATCATGCCTGCATGTATCTGACAGCGATGGCATTTCCGGACATACTGGATGCAGTCTGTTTCAATAGTCATCCAAAAGTAACCAGCCCGGAGTATCTTCTTTGCTAAAACAAAACCGTTCATATATGGACCGCAGGTCCCGGCATGAATTTCCTCTAACAACCTGGATGCCTCTTTTGCGTCGACACACCTTAATAATCCCAAGTCAGGAGTCCTCCTATATAGAATTCCTCCGCTGTGAAAGAAATTATTGGACAACCTTCGAAGTGTGCGCTTCTGAATATGATTTGCAAGCCCTGGGTATTCTCCCTTTGCTAAATATTCTTTGATATCATGAAACCAAGGCTTTCCGTCCGCTTCCTTCAACATGGGCACAATAGGCTGGTTGATCATAGATCTTTACTGGAATGGGATCAATGAAGTTTTTGTCTGTATGTTGTATCATAGATGATAGGGTAGCCAATGCATCAGCAAACTCATTCTGGACTCAGGGAACATGCTGGAACTCTGTCTTTGTGAACCTCTTTCTCAACTCCTGTACATGATGCAGATAAGGGAGTATCTCGGAGTTCTTGGTCGCCCATTCTTCTCGGACCTGATGTATAAGCAAATCTAAATCTCCAATTACTAGCAATTCTTGAATGTTCATGTCAATAGCCATCTTGAGCCCTAGGACACAGGCTTTGTACTCGGCTATGCACGGGAACCTGAGTTTGGCAGACACCGGATAATGCTGACCGGTTTCTGATACTAGGACTGCTCCTATGCCAACTCCTTTGAAATTTACTGCTCCGTCGAAAAACATTCTCCAAGCAATCATAGGATTCTGCAATGTCTTCTCCTATAAATGATACCTCTTCGTCAGGAAAATACGTCTTCAGGGGTTCGTATTCTCCATCCACGGGGTTTTCAGCAAGGTGATCTGCTAGTGCCTGCCCCTTGATTGCTTTCTGAGTCACGTAGACAATGTCAAATTCACTCAACAGGATTTGCCACTTGTCTAGCTTGCCGGTGGGCATGGCCTTCTGAAAGATGTATTTCAAAGGATCCATCCTTGATATGAGGTATGTAGTATAGGCACAGAAATAGTGCCTCAGCTTCTGAGCCACCCAAGTTAGAGCATAACAGGTGCGATCTAGCAGAGAATACCGGGCCTCGTATGGAGTGAACTTCTTGCTGAGATAATAGATGGCCTCTTCTTTCTTTCCCGTTTCATCATGCTGCCCCAGGACGCAGCCGAAGGCACCATCTAACACTGCGATGTAGAGTAATAGAGGTCTACCTGGTTCAGGCGAGACTAAGACTGGTGGTGTTGACAAGTATTCCTTGATTCTGTCGAAAGATTTTCGGTAGTCATCAGTCCATTCGGTGGCGGCATCCTTCTTCAACATCTTGAAGATTGGCTCGCAGATAACTATAGATTGTGCTATGAACTGGCTGATGTAGTTCAGTCTCCCCAAGAAACTCATTACGTCCTTCTTGTTCCTTGGCGGTGGCAATTCTTGAATGGCTTTGATCTTTGATGGATCCAGTTCTATTTCCTGGTGACTCACAATAAATCCAAGCAATTTTCCAGCTGGAACCCCAAATGCACACTTCGCGGGATTCAGCTTTAGGTTGTACCTTCGCAGTCTATTGAAGAATTTCCTCAAATCTTCCATGTGATCAGTGGCCTTCTTTGACTTAATGATGACGTCGTCTACGTACACCTCGATTTCCTTGTGTATCATGTCATGAAAAATGGTAGTCATGGCCCTCATGTAGGTGGCCCCTACGTTCTTAAGGCCGAACGGCATCATCTTGTAGCAGTACATCCCCCACGGTGTAATGAAAGCTGTTTTCTCAGCATCTTCTTTATCCATCCAGATCTGATGATACCCAGCGAAACAATCTACAAATGATTGCAACTCGTGCTTGGCGCAACTGTCAATCATGATGTGTATGTTTGGCAAGGGGAAGTTGTCTTTTGGACTGGCCCAGTTGAGATCCTGGTAGTCGACACAGACTCTGATCTTCCCATCTTTCTTTGGCACTGGCACAATGTTAGCTAACCACGTTGGGTATTCCACTACCCTAAGAACTTTGGCTTTGACCTGTTTGGTGACTCATTCCTTAATTTTCAAACTCATAGCAGGTTTGAACTTTCTGAGCTTCTATTTAACCGGTGGACAAGTCGGATCAGTTGGCAGTTTGTGTGCCACAATAGATGTACTCAGCCCAGTCATGTCGTCGTACGACCAGGAGAATATGTCCTCATATTCTCTTAGAAACTCTGTGTATTCCTTCTTTTCTGATGACGATAGGTGAATGTTGATTCGTGTTTCTTTGACGTTTTCTGCATCTCCCAGGTTAATAATATCGGTCTCGTCCAAGTTGGACTTTGGCCTATTTTCAATATTCTCGACATCCTTAACGATCTCTTCCTGTATGTCATCTTCCTCTGAGTCTATGTCTGTTGGTTGCGTTGTCTCATTGCATGTCACAGTCATTGGTTCATCAAGATAAGTAATAGTAATGTTGTATAAATAAAGTAATGAGAGAAAAGAATAAGAGTAAGATTTATAAGAAAACCGAAATGCTTTGATAAATTTCATAACTGTTTTTGAACATTGGAGCTCTTTCTTGCGAAATTTAAAATGCGAAAGGAAAGTCAACTAGTAAATAGAAGAAAATAGTGCATGACGCTTGTTCAGCCTGGCTCGCCGGGCTCTGGTGGTTCTGACGGTCCAGTTATTGAGGCATGCTCCTCTTCTTACAGCCTGTATGGAAGGGCCTTCCTCCCCCTCATCCTCGAAAATGACGCAACAATCCATATCATCGTCTTCTAGGAACAAATTCCTCACTGCTGCAAGTGCTTCCTCTTCTTCTGACCCATAGATAACTTCGGCCGGTTGGAAAGTTTGTTCCAAGCGTGGTATTGGCTGCTCCAATGGATAGTAAGGGCCGCGCCATGGTGGCGACCAGTGGTTGAATTCCTCCCAAGTATACTCATATCCCAATTTGAAGGTGGTGCCATGTTTCTTGAGTTTGATGGGCTTAGCGATTCCTTGGAGGTTCTTGCCAAGTCCCTTGCCAGGTTCGTTTCCGCTCCAGTTCAATATGCTTTCAATTTTGTTGTCCCACTATTTGTCTTTATCAACGGCGTTGACTCGCTCGATGTGGTGGTAAGTTTCCCCGCCTATCCTTCTTCTGCCTCCTATTGCTGGGATAGTCTGGCGATTGTATATGGGATTGCTACCGTCGCCCTGAATGATCACCTCTTGGTGATTCCACTCAAACTTCACTGCCTGATGTAGTGTTGACGCTACGGGCCCAGCGGCATGAATCCATGGTCGTCCCAACAACAAATTGTAAGATGCTGGCACGTCTATCACTTGAAAATCAACATCAAACCAAGTAGGCCCCATTTGCAAACACAAGATAATTTCCCCAATAGTGGACCTTTGGGATCCGTCGAAAGCTTTGACGTTGATGGCCCCGTCCTTGATCTCATGCAGCCCCTTTCCTAATGTCCCGAGTGTCACCAACGAACAAATGTTGAGGCTGGACCCTCCGTCAATCGGGATCCTGGTGATAAAATAATCTTCGCACTGCACGGTGATGTGCAATGCCTTGTTGTGACTCAACCCCTCTGGCGGCATCTCATCTTCGTTAAAAGTGATCTTGTGACTTTCCAATACTTGGCCTACCATGTTAGCCATCTCTCCGCCGGTGATGTTACTTGTTACATATGCCTCACTCAGCACTCTTAGCAAGGCATTCTTGTGCATCGGAACTTTGTAGCAAACCAACGATAGAAATCTATGCTGGTGTTTTGTTCAGCTGATCAATGACTGAGTATTCTTTGGCTTGTATCTTTCTCCAGAGATCGTCGGGCCCAGTTTCAGTGATGGTTGGCCGACTAGAGGCATGTTTGCTTGACTCGGCCAAATGCTCCAGGGTATAAACCCTGCCGGTTCTTGTCATACCCTGTGCCGCAACAGCTTCCCCGAACTTGACCTTCCCTTTTCTTCTTGCCTCGGCTTTGTAGTCCCATGGTATAGCCTTTGTATGGAACGGTGTTATGGCTGACATCGCCACTGGAATTGGCGTGGCTATCTTTACTCCGAACGGAGCCTGCACCTTGGGCGGTAAAACTGCAATCTCGAATGGTGTAGGTGCCTTTTCTGGAGACACGAATTCAACCTCAATTGATGCTGGCGTCTTTGCAGATGGTGCTGCTTCAAACTCAAGTGGCATGGACATATTTACCTCGGCGTCTCCAGAGGGCTGAATCTGGACCATGATCGGATTAAGGGTGACTATTGGTTTCTTTGAGTCGTCACCTTCTGTGATTAAACCGATCGATCCCTTGGGGTCCTAATCATCCTCTATCTCAATCATGTGAACGCCTCCACCCTTGTGGTCTGGCAGAGGGTTATTGCGGACATTCGGAGCAGGCTCCTTTACTATAATGATCTTGTTATCAATCAAAGTCTGGATCTTATCTTTCAGAGAGCGGCATTCATCAATGGTATGTCCTTTCATGCCGGAATGGCATGCATAGGATTATTTGGATTGACCCACTGAGAAGGGTTTTCGGGGGTTATAGCAGGGATAGGGGTGACATAACCAGCAGCTTTGAGCCTTTTGTACAGCTGGTCAATTGGTTCAGCAATGGCGGTATACTGATTGGGAGGCCTGCGGTTAAAATTTGGTCGAGGTCTAGGGAAGTTTTGACGTGGGGGAGGTGATTGATAGTGGGATGGTTGGGTGTTGTAGGCTTGGTAATCATGTGATGGTTGGGAGTATTTAGGTAAAGTGGGCTGATATGCGGGAGGTGGGGATGACTGATAAGTGGGTGGTGGAGTATGGTAAGAGGGTGAGGGTGCTTGGTAATTCGGAGTAGGTTGATAGGTGAGCGGAGGCATTGGATAGGTTTGGTATTTGATAGGGGATTTGGTCCTCTGTGCAACCATTACAGCACCTACGTCCCTTTTCTTGGACGTACCACCAGACTGTAAAGCCTTATTGGTAACCATACCACTCTTGATGCCTTCCTCGATCCTTTCTCCTAGCTTGACAATGTCAGAAAATTTGTGGCCTTCGATCATCATCAGTCTCTCATAATACTGTGGATCTTGGGCCCGAACGAAGAATTTGTTCATTTTCTCTTCTTCCAAAGCAGGCCTAACCTTAGCAGCTTCTGATCTCCATCGAGTAGCATACTTACGGAAGGTCTCTGTGGGTTTCTTCTTCAGGTTTTGAATATAGAACACATCTGGTGAATTCTCTGTGTTGAACCTAAATCTGTCCATAAAATCAGACGCCATGCTTACCCAGTTCGACCACTTCTTTGGATCTTGGCTAATCTACCAAGATAAAACGTCTCCCTTCAGGCTCCTCATGAAAAGCTTCATGCGGATTTTCTCGTCTCTTCCCACTCCGACCAACTTGTCACAGTATGTTCTCAATTGGACCCTTGGATCCTCTGTACCATCAAACATGTCGAACTTAGGAGGTTTGTACACCTCGGGCAGTTCGACATCGGGCTGTATGCAAAGATCTTCACAGCTTAGCCCTTCAATTTCCTTACTACCTTCAACGCCTTGAATTCTGCTAGTCAACTTTTTAAGCTCTTCGGCCAGATTTCTGATGAGCATGTCCTTATCATCGGACTCGGGTGTGCTTGAGATGGGCTGGGTGGAGTGTGGCATAGTCTCCACGTAGATGGGGGTATTATGTTGGGTGTGGCAGTGGTCATTTGTGGAGTTCTGGAGTTCTGGGATGAGCAGTGGGGTGTTATTTGAGGTATGGCAGGTATTACAGTGGTGGAGAGGAGCGGGACGGTTTTGCTGCTTTGGGATGTTTTGCGGAGGTACAGGATTCTGAGTATTTGGGAAAGTAACCTCTAGAGTGGTGAGGGAAAATGACAGATTTTCCAGATTCCGGACTTGACCAAGTTCTTCCTGAAACTTCAACAGCTTTTGTTCTAGTTGGGATGCATTTTCCTTGGGGACCAGAGTACTATGAGTGACCTCTACCCGTTCAGTTGAGTTGTTCGAATCTTCCATTTTTCCTTTGTTTTTGTGTCTGACAGGACTGGGAGGAGGAGTAGGTGAAGGGCCCCTGGATCTCGTAAAATACGATGATGTTGCCAGAGTTCACGAACTAAACTTTGGGGAGGGTAATAAATAAAGAAAAAGTAAAAACAAAAACGGTAACAAGTTAGTGAGGATCATAAGAAGATGTTGCAATATTTAAACACATAGTGCGGAAAAATAAAGCGTATCCTAATTTGGGGAACCTCTTTGTGCTCGAGGTAGGCTTAGCGACAAGTTCGGAGAACTTAGTATGTTAAATGCCTCATTTTATTGATAAAAGTAGACGAATCCCAAAACGACACTAAATAACAGGAAATAAAAATGTCACTAGTGGCCATAGACCTTATTACATTTTATAAAGCAGAAATGAAAACTCCTATCTATTTGGTCCCAGAAGGACCTTCCCCAGACTCGGCATCTTTGGCTCCATCGAACAGCTTCACCAGCTCGCGAAGTCCCAGCAACAGGTAGGCTCTGGCTAGGTGCCCGCCCTCGTTTCCTTCAGCATTCTGGCAATCCTCGATCCTTTTAAGAAATTTCCTTTACAACTCAACTAAACCCCGCTCCCAGTATCCCAGTCACTTGTTAGCACTGACAGCCATGTCTTTCCACTCTTCAATCAGCCTTTGGTTGGCTTCTTGTATTTCACGGTGCTCACTTTCACATTCCCGAATCCTCTTGCGCAGTTGGTTGTACTTGACCTGTGCTTCAGCCTTTTCATCGATGATCCTGTGACCTCGAACAAACCCGGGTTGACCCAGACCATTGTGATTATCCTCCAACCAACCGGAATAGTAAGGAGTACAACCGGCGTGGTATCTATCTGGTTCGATTGTATCTCTTCCCATGACGATCTTGCAGTGCCACATATGCTGAGCTTGGCACTTGTAAGGACTATCGTCAGCCTGGAAGTCAGCCCGGAAATGACTCATCTTGTCGACCCTGGGTACAACCTGCTTCCTACCAGCTTGCCTCATAACTCAGAGAGGGACGTAAGGGTACGTTCCTCTCAGACCGATCAATATCAGAAAAGGTGCATCTCAGGATCGGGCGGGAAATTCGAACATCCATTGTACTTGCTCCTCGGTCAGATTATCAAATAGCTTGAACCATCCTTTGGCATCCTCTGGCTGAGCAAACATATCAGGGATATAATTCATTCGCTTTGGGTGATGGAAAGCGATATGATCTTCCCAGTCCCTTGGTTGGATCTCTTGTCGGTATTCACCCTTTTGTAGATGCTCCATGAGCCACAGCTGAAGTAGTAAGTTGCAACCCTCGAAGTGACTAGCTCCCCGTTGATATTTCTCTAGGTCTCGGTATATTTCTGCGACGATCATGGGCACAATGCTGAATCCTTGCCCTCCAATTCCTTCCATTAAAGTTTTAGTGACCATGGCTGGTCGGGTGTGAATTCTTGCTTTCTACATTGGAAACACAATCATCCCCAGAAAATAGAACATAAATACAAAGACCCTTCGATGGATATGACCCAATGAGGTAATGGCAAACTCATCAGGATAGGTACGGTAAGATTTGCTGTAACCGTACCTTTCGTACAAATAGTCAAAGGGAATGTACGACTCTTTCAAGCATGTCAAGTCTGGATTCTTCTTTAAACCCATCATTTTGAGAAAACCTCTACCCTTGCGGTTTTTCGGCATTAACAAACCCGGAGTTTCCCACGGTATATCAGCCAGTCCTCCTATTTCCTCGAGCAGGGGTGTCATCTCAACGACTCCGAAGCGGAACACAGACCTATCACAATCCCAGAATAGAGTAGCAGCTTCTATGATTTTGTTGTTGGGTTGGATTTCCAGGAGAGAAGGTAGATTTCCTAGGTATTTCCGGACAAGAGTCTGATCACTGGAATGAAAATCCTCCCACCAGCTTAGCAATTTTGGGTGGATGTTGGTGACCATGCCGAATCTGGGGACTTCATGCCTCATGTTTCTGCAAGACAAAAGGGTTAGGCCCTTACCCCCACCAGACTCGACTATTAAATATCAATAATTGGCATAAAAGCATTTAGTTCTCCAAATAAATGCACAAACGCGGTAGTGTCTGCTTGGGTTTTAGGGAAACCCATTGGACTTTGGACAAGGCTGTCTCAAAAAGTCATTATGCGGACAACATAACTGACTTGGCTAGGTTTGATCATGATGCGTGCACAATTAAACAGAGTAAGGTTTCTATGGGGTATTAGACTGGTACCCTTGAGCGGACAACTCAAGAGGGAAAGGCGCGGAACCGTCGACTACACTGTTGATCGACTGGTTATACCGCAAATATGCCTTTGCCGGATTTAAGGGGTGATAATATCGGAAGAGCGCAACCACTCATTATAAGCGTTGCTATGGCATTTTTTTGGCACGAGCGGAATATGATGTTGAAAACATACTTATGCAATAATTTAAACAAGTTGTCACGTATTTGCATGTTATAAAGAAATAATTACAACAGTTCTTCATAATTTAAAACAGTAATAAAGGAAAGCAGTTAAGGAAAGCGATAAAGAAAAGGGAAAGACACAAAAGACCAGTTAGTTTTGTAGAAGAAGGGGGAATTAAATACTTAAAGGCATTAAGCAAATAAAGACATATAAAGAGGCGTGAAGTCACAATAATAGCCTGAAATGGTAAAAGCCTAAAAGAAATTCCCCAGCAGAGTCGCCATGCTGTCGCGCCCCCTTTTTCTCGCGAAATCGGGTTTATGACATTTGGGAAGACAACTCGTTCCCTTTTGGGAATTGGGTTTTGAATTGAAGAGTCGCCACCTAATGATTAAAGTGCATTAGGACACTAAGAAGGGTTTGATTTGAATAACCAGAGATTGGGTAAGGGCTTGAAATTATCCCAAGGGGAAGGTTTTAGGCACCCCTCAAGATCCACTAGTGTGGTTCCCGGCCAAACTATTGTTGTGACTTAAGTGCGAATAACACATAGGCAAATAAAACTTCAAGTAAGAGGGGATTTTCACATAATGGTTACAAATAAGCAAAGTTAGAAAGAACGAAAGGGATACTGATTTTTTCCTTAGAGAAATAGTTTAAAATTTGAAAAAAAAAAGAAGCAAAGAATCAAAGAAACAAAAGGGAAGGGGGGGTCCTAGGTTTATAAATAATATGGATCACCCAACACAGCATCCAGTAATCACTCCTCAGTGAGGGGCTACACGTGATGTTATCGCGTGGTCATCATATCCATATCTACCCTTTCCCATCCCGTTAAGGTATTAAAGCGCGGAATGGTCTCGTTCACTTATTGCATGCTATTACCCGCCCCATCCTATCAGTCCAGGAGGCAGTTAGGACTACTAATCCTAAAGGGAAGGGATATTAGGCTTGTTATAGTTTCAAAGGCAAAAACTCTAAGGCGACATACAAAAACACGTATATCAAGTTGGGGGAAAACATAGTTATCCCTCCCTTTTTCACTAGCCATCCCCAAGAGTTCATTACAAATTATTACAGCCCAGAATAAAGTAAAAAAATACATCATAAATTAAAGTACAACCAAGGAGAGTCTGATTCAGACTTCCTGTCTGAAATATGAAGTAAACCAACGCCAAGAGATCATGTTCCAAAGCCTTTCTCCCATTTGGATGTGTCAAAGTTCCCTAAGAGCCTCAAAAAGGACTTCGGGCAATGCTCACACCCAAATGCATTATCAGATTGGGACAAGTTCAGTGTGGAAAGGCCAGCCATCAGGTCTCCAAGTTCAGAGGGAACTCAAGGTCCCAAGGCAAGGCTCACAAGAGGGGGGCAGAACTTAGAGACTAAGAGAGAGTGCAAGTGCAGAAACAGAGTTCTGAAAGGGAGAAAGGGAAAGGGAAACAGTTACAAATAAATACACATAGGGGTACAGGGGAAATAGGGAAATTGAAAGAGGCAAGAGCAGGCTGTGGGCATACCCAGCAATAGGGAGTGCTAGCATACCCATAAGCCTGTTAGAACACACTGTTTAGAGGCTGGGATCCCAAAGGATCAAGTTTAATTCATGGACAATAACTTACATATTGCCATGTCTTAAACCATAGCTCAAACACATAAAGGGGTGGGGAGTAGGGATTCATCGCAGAAACAAGCAGAAAGAAATCAGCATGCTAGTTTAAATATTGAACTCTACAGAAACACTAAGTAGACATGGATACACAAGCTGTAAATAAACACATTGTTGTGATGCTGAAGCTTAAATCAGGACATACCAGTTTCAAAGAAACAAATAGAGAAAAACAGTAGGTCTTGTAAACAAGCCACAGTGCAGACAAGAGAGAATACTATTGTGTGTGAGTATGAGTTCAGAAGGATTGTGAATGTGTGAGTTTATGAAAGAGCCATGCCTTTATAGTGTGAAAATCAAGCAGAAATAAGGTAAGAGAACAGTTAAGGAACTGATTATCAATTAAGAATCAATCACACAAGACTTCCCTTAATTAAAGAAATTAGATTCAAACGGGAAAACTATTTAAGGGAAGAAGTCAAATAAACATCCCTTGTGCAAAGCATGCAATTAGGGGCAAATACATAAAAAGTTATTTAAGGACAGAATTTTGAAGTACACGGTTGTACAAATAAGGTAAGAAAATCAGTTAATAGCCAGTAAATTAAAGGTCAGGGATCTTATAATTACTGATCCATGAATGAACCAAGTCATAAAAACTGAGAAGGGTTTTAACTTAAGTCGAATCACAGGGAAATCAGCAAACAAGGAAAGAAAATCAATCAGTCCTATTCGGAAGGAAGACTGAACTAATCACAAAATTTGAAAGCCATTTAAAGGGAAGTCCATCACATATAAAGAGCATACAGACATGTCTAGCATGAAAGAAGATGTTGTGTCATTGTAAAATTTGTAGAAANGATTTTCCCTTCATTTTCCCTTGATAGTTATGGACATATTGGCATTCCTCACTTTAATCATCAAAACACTTGTTCGAATAACCACCAACATCATTGTTGTTGTCAAACTGCTCACCATTACCTTGAGGTTGTTGTTGCCCTCTTTGCCTCCTTTTTAGCATAGAAACATTCTCCATTGCATTGACTTGGCGCGGGTTTTGTACTTGTTGCAATTGCGCCTTCGCCAACTGATTCATTGTTGTTGTAAGTTCGGCAATAGCTTGGCCATGATCACTCAACTCCTTGTGCAAATGGATGACCGTGGGGTCACCTTGGGGTACATTCGCTCGGCTTTGCCATGCCGAAGAGGTGTCCGCCATTTCATCAAGTACGTCACATGCCTCTTGGTAAGAAAGTTTCATAAAGTTCCCACCGGCCACTTGGTTCACAATGCATTGATTCGTGGTGTTGATGCCCCTATAGAAAGTCTGCTGGATCATCGCTTCAGTCATATCGTTGTTAGGGCACTCCTTCACCATTGTTCTATATCGCTCCCAGATCTCATGCAATGGTTCCGTTGGCATTTTCTTAAAGGCTAGAATCTCATCCCGAAGAGCCGCCATATGACTTGGAGAAAAGAACTTGGCAATAAATTTGTCCGCCAATTCATCCCATGTGGTGATAGAATGATTTGGTAACCTTTCTAACCAGTCCAACGCTTTGCCCCGAAGAGAAAACGGGAAAAGCCTCAATCTCAACGCATCCTCTGACACGTTTGTTTGTTTGCTGCCCCAGCAAGTATCTACGAACCCCTTCAAGTGCTTGTATGCATTTTGGTCGGAGGCGCCCGTAAAATATCCCCTTTGCTCGAGCAAGGTCAACATGACATTTGTGATTTGAAAGTTCCCCGCCCGGATTCGGGGAGGAACGATGGCACTCGCGTACCCTTGATTAGGAAGAACTCTTGGGACCTCTCTTGGCAGTGGCGGAGGAGGGTCTGGAATAGGGTTGTTGTCATGGACATTAGCATTGGCATTTCTACCTCTCCGTGGTACTTGAGGTACCGGAAGCTCATCTTGCTCAACATCTTCAACCTCCTCCCCCGCCAAGGAATTGCCAAGAGGGTCATTTCCGTTTAGAGCCATGTGTACCTGATGGATCGACACAAATAAAGTTAGTAAAAAGAAGGAAAGAGAAGAAAAACACAAAACTAGCTACACAAATAGTCAACACCGTAAGCTCCCCGGCAATGGCGCCAAAAAGTGAATCGCGCAGCGGACTCGACCTTAGGAAGAGTGGGCGCTAATACTTTTACCCAATAGTGGTATCGGGGTCAATTTCCACAGGGAGCTAGAAAGGGAGTTGGATATTTGCTTCGTCTAGAAATGCGTGTTTGCTTCTAATTGATCTTCCAACATTTTTGGGTTTTTATGATTATCAACTACAATTTAACAACTACTAATTATAACTGAATTATGCTAAGGTATTAATTCT
This sequence comes from Nicotiana attenuata, assembly GCF_001879085.1. Classification (NCBI taxonomy): domain Eukaryota; kingdom Viridiplantae; phylum Streptophyta; class Magnoliopsida; order Solanales; family Solanaceae; genus Nicotiana; species Nicotiana attenuata. The sequence continues at coordinate 266,596 of NW_017671059.1, read as the reverse complement.
AGGTTGTATGCAAGATAGAGAAAGACACTAGGGTCGTGGCATTTACCTAGGTGGTCAACTAACGGGTAGAGATTCCTAATACAAGAATGATGATTATGGGGCTTATGCTATAACCGTTGCACGATTGCAGTCACTCTCACACCTCTCGGTAGAAAGAGTGATTTTGCCCAATTGACTCTCTCGAGACCAATTGGGTAGGCCAACAAGCCCAAGCAACTTAGGGTTCAAGTTGGGTAATTACTCTCTCGAGGTTTAACCCGTTAATTGGGACTACCATTCTCATGGGTCCATCCCAATTCCTTGTTGGGTTAATTTTGGAGTCATAGACACTCTTTCTCAAGAAGAGTCAAGACCCACTAAGCTAGACTTAGTGTTTGCAACCACCAAATCCTAGTTAAATCATAAAATTAACCCAAATAGCAAACACCCAACATCATTCAAGCATTAAGCAATCACACCCATTAATTACCCACACTAGGGTTGAGCCACAACCCTAGCTAATGGGTTTAGCTAGACATAATAGCAACAGAAATTGAAGAAGTAGTAGATAAAGTCAACATATTAATTAACTAGAATGTTAATCTACAAGAATCCACGATAAAACAAGATGAAAATGCCCAAAATAGGCTAAAACTTGAGTCTCACGAGTGCTGCTGCTATCTGATGTCTAAAACTTAACCTAGAAATAACAAAATATTCTATTTATACTAAGCTAGAAAAACTGGACAAAAATACCCCTGCGGGGCTGGCGCGGACAGCGCAGAAATGCAATGCGGCCGCGTACGGGTCTTGGCCTTCGATCACTCACTTCTGAAGCTGGGGACGCGGACCGCACAAAGAGGTAGCGCGGCCGCGCAGGCTAATGGTCGCGGACCGCACAACAATGAAGCGCGACCGCGTGGACACCAGCACTGACCGCGTAGAAAGGAGAGCGGACCGCACATGGAAACCCTTGAAATGTATACTCTCTGAATCTCCTAGCGCGCCCGCGCAGCAAATCAGTGCGGTCCGCGCTAGGTCCTCTTGTCCCCACTTTAATGATTTTTGACACTTGAGCAGGTTTCACTCCGTTTCGAGCCGTGACTTTTGTCATCTTGTCGCTCAGACCTGCAATCAAGCGCACTTTGTAAGCATTCAGGGTCTATTTTATGACAATTCATACATAAAGCATAGGCAAGTATGGTCATAAAACGTGTTAAAATCACAGTTATCAGATGGCGGCACAAAAACAAGTTATGGAGCGGTATTATAACCGGAAAGCTCATCTTAGATACTTCAAGATTGGGAACTTCGTACTCAAGAAAATTTTCCAATCCACGAGGGCAGCTAATGCAGAAAAGTTAAGTCCAACTTGGGAAGGACCTTATAAGATTCATGGTATCGCAGGAAAAAGGTGCATACGAGCTTGAAACATTGGATGGCAAGATTCTACCTTCAAACTGAAATGTTATTCATCTGAAGAGATACTATTTCTAAGGAAAAGAAATACCCACGGGCAGGTATCTCCATTAACAATTTTTATTTTTGAATTATTAAAATTTTACTAACGATTTTAGATGATAGGCAAAAAGCTAGCCCGCACTAAATGATGAATTACGACCTGAAAGACACGCGGAAAGAACATAATTCCCGGTCTAGGGTTACAACTATTCTGATGGAAATTTAATGGGTTAAGTAGTCTTCATCTAAAATCGTACCTCCGAGTCCCGTATGTTTTTCCTTTTCAGGAAAAAGGACCGCATGGAAGCAATAATCAAGTGCTCGAGATTTCTTACTTCAAAGCTCAAACACTTGGGGGACTATATAATATACATACAATATATGTATAAAGAAGGCAAAGAAGACTGAAAACAATTAAAGTTCAAGTCAAGCCCAAAAAGTTTACTCATCAAATGTCAAGTTCTGAGCAAAGTCACGAGCCAATAACACAAGCCTATCAAAAAACTTTCATATAGATTTCGAAATCTTATTATGTCTAGGTTAAAGGCAGTATTTAGCCATGGGTCATAAAGAAACCTTTGGATTTTCTTTCTTTTTGGTAAACCTGTTGTAAAGAAAACAGTTATGGAAAAGTAATAGAAGATATTTAAATACATGTAAGAAGTTATTTAAACTTGACAAAGTTCAAATAAAAACTTTATCAAAGTTATTTCAAGAAACATGTGTGTTCCTATTTTTTTTCGTATATTCACACCATTATGAAGTTGAGACGTCTTCATCATTAAGTGTCGTATATAAAAGGGCCCTCTTTTATAAATTCATGTTTGATTCAAAGATGCATGAAGTCAATAAAGCATTTTTTTTGAAAAAAAATGCAAAAAGGGTAAGACGAAAACCCACAAATTAAAAAGCAAGACCTTGAACTTATATAAAAAATAACACAAGGCAAAAAGAGTAAAACTGAAGCTCAAGAGAATTAAGTTGAAACGAAAACTTTATAATATTAAGTTTAGACTAAGTATGAACTTAGTCATAAACTGATTGTCATTTTTTTTACAAAATGCCCCGAAACGATTTGGGGACTTGTCATCATCAAAAACTTAAACCCCAAATGGGACCAGGGGTAAAACCACAAATTCCACCAAGAAAGAAAAAAAAGGAGTCAAATTGAGCAGAAGAAGGGTCTAAAATGGCATCATCAGCAACAGAAGGCTCGATTTGGTCTGAAGGAGCTGGGATATCCACCGCACCAATATTAGCTTCAACATACTCAGGAGTATCAGCCATGGGAGAAGGAAAACTTTGGCCTTGCTGAGTTTTCTCAATGGTTTCTTTTATCTTAGCTAATTCAGCATCCAAATTAAAACCCTCTTGGCTAGCCTCTACAAGGGTATGATGGCGTGTGTTTAAAATAGCCCAACTCACTTCAACAACTGCTTTATCTTCAAGAGCCTCATAATCTCTTTCCCATTGGTCAATTTCATTCTTAAGTTCTTCCTTTTCAGCCAAGGCAGTATCATAAGAAGATTGCAAAGGAGCAAGTGAACTCTCCAAAAATTTGACCTTATCAGAAGACACACGAAGATCTTCTTGGGTCTGAGTAAGTGTTTGAACAAGATCACCTGCATAAGCTTCTTTTTCACTCAACAAGGCCTTCAAGCTTCTGATCTCTTCGGAGGCTTTAGAGAGTTGTTCAGCAAATGATGACTCGAGGAAATTTCTATCCTTGCCTGCCTGATTGTTAGAAGCCTTCTCAACGGCCAACTTTGAAGTTACAACCTTCAACTGCTGCTCTAAGGTACATTTGCTTTCTTTTAAAACCTCCATTTCAAGCTAGAGACTGTTATACTGCTCTTTCCAATTGTCTGCCTCGACCTGGAAATCATGCATCAATTGTTTCGTCTGGGAAACCCTTTTCATCATCTCCGTGCTGACGAGATTGATCTAAAGAAAAAAAAAGGTATACAAAAGAATCTTAGTAAAAGAAAAATGGTATATATATAAAAAGAAATTTATACCTTCAATTATGAGTGCACGATATCATTCATCCAAGTCAGAGAACTATGACTTTCTAGCTTGGATTTTTCAACTGGACCGATGAGGGGTTTCAACCACACGTCAGCTTGACCTGACTTCTTTAGAAGATTACCTTCAGCAGGGACCTCAATGGTAATTTGTTTCATCACTCTACCTCCACTTGAAGAACCAACTTCGGTTCGAGAAACATTAGTAGCGGGGACTGTAGAGGAAGTCATAATAGCTTGAGGAGGAGCAGAACCAGTAGCAGTAAAAACTGGCAAAGAATGGTCCATGGGAACAGACGCGGGAAAGGAGGCAAGAGGTACTTCATCAGACACCAAATAAAAACTTTCACAATAAAACCCACGAGAAAAAAAATTGTTTATCAGAGCCACGAGCAGCCATAGGAGTATTATCTTCTGAGCTCACTAAGGTGGCTTCAACAGACTCGGTCACGGGGATAGAACGGGGAGGAGTAACTTCATCATCTGAAATAACGCGTCTTCTAATATGCGGCCTTTTAATCAAGAAACCCTCATCTCGTTCCTTTTCCTCTTCAGAATCCTAGGGTTTGTCAGCTTTCCTTTTCCATGAAGAACTCAGAATTATCTCCTGAGCCCTTGCCAAAGAAAGTTTGGAAGCTGAGATAGAATCGGCACTTACCCCACGAATAGGAAACCTTGATAAAAAGAAGGGTCAAATACATTCTAAGTGAAGAATAAAAAAAAGAAGGGAAAAGCAGTAAAGCATTTACCATGAGTATTAACCTAAACCTGTGAGAAAGTTTTTTCCAAGATCTACCTTCCATCGGAGCAACAGTCAATAATTTCTCTACCCAACCATGGAAATCGAGAATCTCGTCAACAGTTCCCACGGTTGCTAAAAAAAAAGAAGAGAAAAAGAGAAAGTTAGGCAGTCACGAGAAAAACAAACTCCTTCAAGTGAAAAAGAAGAATAAAAAGTTGCAGAGGCAAACTTACGTGCAAAATTCCACTTTTCAGGGAATGGAGTATTTTCTTCACCTACTAACCCTACAGTAGGAGCAGCAACAAATCTGGCATACCATCCACGGCCCTTATCATCCTCAGGACTGACTAAAACTATCTTACTCCTCGCTACCAAAGTAAAATCCATGTCGGAATAACTTAGGGGAGTAGAAGTGGATCAGATGAAAAAAAGGTAAAAGGCAAATTGGCCAAGCTAGTTAAATGCCTTAGGCAAGCAACAACCCTCAAAACTATGGGGCCAATTTGTCCAAGACAAATATTGAAAAAATGACAGAACTCAATGATAACAGGACCAATGGGAGGTTTAAAATTCAGTGTAAAAGGATATGTATACACGAAAGAAAATCCAGTCATGTAGGATGCGATTCTTTGATTTGCCTTAGGAATTATGATGGGGAAGTCAGATTTCCAATGGCAATCTCTACGAACGACAGAGATTAAACCTTCGGTAGTTTGAGAAGGATAGACATCAGGACGATCAAGAGAGGACACAGAGGAAACCTGATTTCTAATTGATTCCCTATCAGAATAAAAAGAAAGTTCAGAGGGGACAATTTCATCTACTAAGGGTTCACGAACTGGTTCGTTGGAATCTCTGCTTTTAGAAGAAGCTCTGTGTGGAAGAGAACCCCTGGTTGTAGAAGAAGAAGGAGGAGTGGAACTAGGTAAAGATGAAAGCGAACCTCGAATGGATCCTAAGCTATGTAACCTACCTCCTCTTCTGCTCCTAGTTGGAGCAAGAGGAAGTTTATCTACAATAAGAACTTTACGAGGATCAGGATTTGAAGAAGACATGGCTGAACAAGGAAGAAGACGAAAATGAATATTCAAAGTTAAGAAACTTTTATAAGAAAGACAAGACGAAGGTTATATTTATACTCAGAAGCAACCGTCAAACAAAAAAGGTAATGATGGGGGAGTCATAATGAAAACTGTCACTTCGTGGTTGGTGCAGCCGCAAAAAAGTCCTAAAAGACGCTGAAGAGTTGCAGACTCAATTAAAGGATGCCACGTGTCACGAGCATTAAATGGAAATGACATATAAAGCGTCAGTTCTAAAGAAGGTATAATGGCTGCAAAAATTCCCGCTTTAATGAAATCCACTTCCCAAATATTCAATTGATTGTATAAATGGCAAGTGGGGGGACTATCTGTATTGGGAAAATCAAGTTAATATACTGAATTAAGTATGTGATGATATACCAAGACACGTGGATCAATAAAAGAGTGACAGTTGGCAAAGGATATGTAACGACCCGACCGGTCATTTTGAGCTCTAGCGCGCCGTTCAGCAGTTTGAGGCCATGAGCAGCTTCAATTCAGGCATAATGACTTGTACGCGTGGTCGTAATTAAATTTTGGAAGTTCGGAGTTGACTTGGAGAGGAAATTCTAATTTCTGGAAGCTTTAAGTTGAGAGAATTGACTAGGATTGGATTTCAGAGTAAACAACCTCGGAATCGGGACCTGAAGGCCCCAGTAGGTTCGTATGATGATTTCGGACTTGGGCGTATGCCCGGATCGGGTTTCTGGGTGACCCGGCAGCATTTTGGCGCCTATTGTGGAAGTTAGCATTTTAGAAGAAATTTCATAAGTTTTGGTTGAAGTGCATTTCAGTGTTATAGATGTCCGTTTGGGATTCCAAGTCTGAGAGTAGCTCCGTATGGTGATTCTGGAGTTGGGAGGGCGATCGGAAGTGAATTCGGATGTCCGTGGAGCATTTTGGAGCCATTTGGCTAAAGATAGAAATTTCAAGGTTTTTGAGAAGTTCGACCGGAAGTGGACTTTTTGAAATCGGGGTCGGAATCCGATTCCAAAAGTTGGAGTAGGTCTGTAATGTCGAATATGACTTTTGTGCAAAATTTAAAGTCAATCGGACGTGATTTGATAGGCTTAAACATCGGAAGTAGAAGTTTGAAATTCTAAAGTTCATAAAGCTTGGATTGGAGGTCGATTCGTGGTTTTAGCGTTGCTTGATATGATTTGAGGCCTCGAGCAAGTCCGTAATGTGTTTTGGGACTGGTTGGTAAGATTGGTTGGGTTCCCGGGGGTCTCGGGTGGATTTCGGGTGTTTAACGGATCGAAAATGGAATTTTGAAAAGTGCTGAAGCTGCTGCTTCTGTCCTAACCGCACCTGCGGTTGATGGACCGCAGGTGCGAGACCGCAGATGCGGTCCACCTATCGCAGATGCGGCCCAAGGAAGGACAGGCCAAACCGCAGAAGCGGCTCTCAAACCGCAGAAGCGGCTCCAAGGCCGCAGAAGTGGCCCCAGCCCTTTGGACAACGACCGCAAATGCGGCCAAATCCTCGCAGATGCGGGACCGCAGATGCGGTCCCCTTACCGCAGATGCGGAAAACGCTGAGGCAGTGAGCTCATTTATTACGGGTTCTAAGTCCATTCTTTTGCTATTTTTCATTCCTACATTGGGCGATTTTAGAGCTTTTGGGAGAAGACCTTCACCTAGCATCTTGAGGTAAGTTTGTTCTACCTATTTCTAGTTTAATGCTTATGTCTTAGGTAGATTAAACACTAGTATTAAGGAGAAATCATGAGGTTAGAGCAAAAACCTAGGGTTTTGATAAGAGTTGAATTTGACCACGAAATTTTGTGATGAAATGAATTAGAAATCATATATTATTGATCCTTGGGTTATGAAGAACAACTTCCCTTGAAAAATTTAGGATCCGGGCACGTGGGCCCAGGGTCGAGTCTTAGGAAAATTGTGTTTAAGGGTGGAAAATTGCTTAAATAGTTAGAATATGATCTTGTAAGCTTATATTGACTAGTTCCTACCTCGTTTATCTAGTTTTGAATCGTTCGGCTCCAATTTGAGGGTTCGGGCTCATTCTTGGTGTTGGAAGTGCACATTGGAGCGAGGTGAGTCTCCTTTCTAACATTGTAAAAGGGAATTGTCCCCATAGGTGAGTTAATTGGTTATGTGCTCCTATTTGCGGGGGCTACGTACGCACGAGGTGACGAGAGTCCGTGCGTAGCTACTGTTATGCTTTAGTCCGGGTAGTTTAGGGCCCAAAAGCATGCTTTCTTGTAACACTTGCAACCTTGTTGACAAACTTAAAATGCTTAAAACATATCGAACGTGTAAATGAATTTCTAAAAAGGGCTAGATATCATTTCTGACTTTTAAAGGAGAAACTTGCCTTTTCCTGAATATTTTCTCCTTGATGAATTATTGATTTGATTGGCTAACTGTGTTTATCTATTGTGGAACGGGCCGAACGCCTCGGTAGATTAAATAGATGCACCTATAGTTCACGCCATTCGACCCTCTGGCAGTGCACAGTTTAAATATTGTTGGATCGAGTCGTACGACCTCGGCATGAGTTGCACATGCTTGTATTGCTTGCCTTGATATTTGTTGACACTAATATCTGCTCTTCCCGACTTGAGATAATTGTTAATTAATGGATTATGAATCCGGAGACTTTTAATAAAAAGGAACTTTTACCTGTTTAGCAATTCATTTGAATCTACTGCTGTCCTTAATAAATTCGTGAGTCATCTCTTTAATAATATTATTACTTGACCATTAGTAAGTGCCGAAGTTGCCATCTCGTCTCTACTTCTTTGAGATTAGGCGGGATACTTACTGAGTACACGTTGTTTTTGTACTCATGCTACACTTGTTGTGCATTTTGTTGCACAGGTACAGGTATTTCTATTGGCCCATTGGGCGTAGCAGCACGGGCGAACCGGAGACTAGGTGAGTTGTATTTCCTCGAGGCGACCCGCAGCTAGTATAGTCTCTCTCAGAATTGTATTTACTTTCTGCCCATTTGTGTTCCGGACAGTTGTTGTACTTTATTCAAATTCTTAGAAAATACTCATGCACTTGTGACACCGGGTTCTGGGATGGTTATGAAGTATTTTGTATTAATTGCTTATCATCTAATTTGAATTGAAGCGATTATCTTTTTATTTGTAAATTTGGAGGAAAATCATGGATTTTAAGAGTATTAAAACTAGAATTTAATTAAGTAATTTGGTTGGCTTGCCTGACGGTGGTGTCCGGCGCCATCACGACCCTTAGTGGATTTTGGGTCGTGACAACATGGTATCAGAGCACTAGGTTCCCGTAGGTCTCACGAGTCATGAGCAAGTCTTGTAGAGTCTCGCGGATCGGTACAGAGACGTCTGTACTTATCCTCGGGAGGCTGCAGGACTGTTAGGAGTACTTCCCTTCTTGATTCCCATCGTGCGATTTGATCCCTGGAGGCTATGCCTTTAATTCCTTCCTATTCAATCTTATGCGACGCGAACCGCTTGTTATAAATTGAGAATTGAAGAATTGTAATGGTACTACCAATTTGGTGCGTGATCTTTCTCACCGCATAGTTGTCTGAGCTATTATCGTCGCCTTGTGGACGGATGTGCTGTCGTTTCAGCTCAGTAGCGGTACTTCTGAGAGCTCTGAGGCTAGGCACAAGTTGCCATGATGCTATGAACGATTGTTCTGCAGTATTGATATGATGGTAGGATGTTTGCTTACATGTCGGGGCAGTGAATGACTTGAAGGGAGGTTTACTCAGTGCATGATCTAGAGATTCGGCATTTTATTCTCGGCAGGGGAAAGGTAAACGGACTAAGAATGGTCAGATGTGGGTTGGTGGAGTAACGAGACTTGGTATTTGCAAGCGTGGTGGAGTTTTCTTCTATAAGGAGGTGTCGTCATCCTAATTGAAAGTACTTAGTTCGCCGGTGTTACGATCTTCTACAATTCGCCTTTGAGGTAAGATATTGTGTAATAGTGTTAAAGATGCGGCTGTTAGATATCATGGGGTGCGGTGGTTCAGGATGGAATCAGTATTTCTAATGTCGATGGTTCGAGAAAGATGATCTTCGGAAAGGTTTAAAGTTAGCAGCAGTTGTGGGTTCAAGTGCTACGAAGATAGATTTTATTTAAGGCAACAACTGAGCAACAAAGGATGAGGAAGGACATGTGAGAAGTGTCGGGCAGTGGTTAAATTTCTAGGAGGCCAGGTATAAGAAGTAAGGGTCGAGTAGTCGACTAAAGGGGTGAGTTTCGCCAAAGTGGGAGAGTTTGGAGTGGTTTGGGAATTTTTGTGATTGGTGATTTGGGCCTACGGAGTTATTTGAAGTGTGTGCCATTATGCGGCAGGAGATTTGATATAACGGAAAGGAGCTACTTGAAATGAAGAAGGATACAATGTAACTTTGAATTGGAAGGATGTTGCCGCACACTTAATTGATGTCCACGAGGGATGAATGGACTCGTACAGCTAGAGAGTGAGCTTGGACTCAGGATGGGTCATTAACGTCGTGGTGATTGCGCCCCGCGTAGCATTGTTGGAAGACGTCGGCACGTAGATTCCACAGGCGGTATGTCTTCAGTGAGCAGGACGGCGGTCGCATGGTTGGCGAAGCTTTTGCGAAGAATTCTACTGGCTATACAGCAAAGAGATCGGTCGTGTGAACGTGGTTGATGATTCAGAGTATAACAAGAGGGTTTTACAGAAAGATTCCGAGAATTTTGGCGGTTGATTGAAGGTTATGTCAACAAGAGATAAAGGATCCCTGTGAATTCCGGAATTTGTGTTATAATGGCTTCAGGCTAAGTGGGAGAGTCCCACCGCCTATGATTAAAGATTGCCTGGTTAACTACTTGCGAGGTTTATGATTATTAGCATATTGATGGGTTATTTCAGCTACAGGAAAGGAACATAAGTGGTAAATTGAGCAAATGAATTGTTAAAGGTGTGCTACGGTTGGCCTTATTGGCTCATATTCAGACTTGGGGAAGAATTCAAGATTCATGCCTTGTATGGATGCGGATTTCCAGGAAAGAGATTCTGCCGGGTGCTTCGTCGAGGGGGTATTCATGTGCTAGAAGATTTATGGAATTGATTATATTCGGGGCCAAGTCAGAGCGGTTGGCTCTCAGTAATGTTCCTAGTGGATTCAAAGGGGCAAAGCGTAGTGCCTAGTGATTTCGAGCCTATACGTACGATTAAGAATCAAGCTTGGTAGCAGCTTATAAGAAGGGGCACAGAATGTTCTATTATGTTTTGACTTGCAGTGTAGCCCTCAGGAGGTATGAAATGGTTCATGGGGTTTGAGACGGCATGGTCTCGTGATTCAGGGTCACTCGGGATGAGTGCGGATGGAGCATGCTATGTGTTGGATGGAGTATTATTATTTCTAAGGCAATCAAGAATAAATTGGAAGAAGATAGATTGATTAGCCATAGTTGAATTGGCATATTTGTGGCAGCGATCAGTTCCTTTAGCGCAATTGAGTTATGCAAGTGAATTATGGCGGCACGTGCGAGGCTTGTCGGCCGTCGTAATTGATGTTATTCAAAAGTACTCTACTGCTATGGCCTGCTATGCGTAGGCGGACTTCGAAAGGGTTTTGGTAGCTTAGACCACTACTTAGAGATTTTCATATTCTACGGTTATGAGAATTCACCTGTGTGTTGCTATGGTCCTCCTGAAGTGAGTTAAGTGAAAGTTTTTATACGATGAAGTGTTAATCTATTAGTGGTTCCGGAGTTATGATGAAAATCGTGTTCTATCGTATATTGGCGTGTTGGGTGCAGTGAGTGGTATGAAATTTGAAGTGAGGGTCAAAGTTACAGTTCGGTGTTGACAAGAATGTCACGAGCTCGGATGAGCAGGAAAGTAGTTTCGATGTTTGAAGTAAGTTGGTATTGTCTTCAGCGTCACCTGAGATCGATGTTTGTGGAAAAAGGCTTTGCATCCTGGTTAAGGATTCTTGATCGCTTTTTAGCGTTAGCGTGACCGGTGAGTTAGATGTACATATCTGTTATTTGCTACGGAAGGTTGTGGGAGTGTGCCCACGGAAAGGTAGCATTAGTGTGGCATGTCGCCACTTGATTGATTGAAGAGTTAAATCAAGTATGAAATTGTAGCGATGTCATTGACTTAAGGATTTATGCCTGGAGGGCACACAGTTTATTGGGTTGTCGACTGTGGAGGATTACTCCGGTTATGATGGTTGTCCTTATGTGTTATGAGGAGCAATGAGAGTATCTACGGACCTTTGAAAGGTTATTAGCCTAGTTCGGTGCGATCAGAATCAGCTTGAGGTCTATGGATGGATTTAAATGTGGATATGGGCTCTGTATCAGGCAAGATGTGTTCATTTCAGCGTAGCTCTCATTGTAGAGGAGTATTCGGACGTTGGGTGTTAATTCGTCGTCGGCTATTTCATAAAATGCTATGTTGTGCCGTATGAGTTGCGAAACGGCTTGGTATTTCTTATGTGTTGAGGTTTCGCGTAGCGATGGCGTTATGTGAGCAATACGGCTCTTTAGTTTCAGAACATATATCGCACCGCAGTTGTGCTTGAGTTTGTTGGCTTATGGCGCCATATGTCCCCTCAGGGATGGTATTATGCACTTAGCATGCTTGTGACCGATATTCAGCATCTTGTTGTAATGAGCAATTCTGCTTGATGATAATTACAGTCCCTTATATTCTATTCTATGTGTTTTGTTTCTCCATTTTCTGAGGAAAGTTCATATTAGTTGCATGATTTGAGTAGTCCCTTCTAGAGTTCATTTTCCTTATGTATCGCGTTCGAGTTGGTAGCCTATTGGCACGTTGTGGCATCATATGAGACTTTTGGTCATGTCAGGGGTGACTTGTTGCCTGAGCAGTTCGTACAGAGTAAGATAAGGTTACTGGATCTAGGATCAGTGCGATCTGAATATATGAAGTATATTAAGGAGCAAAGACCATTATTTGGTTCAGAAAGAGGTGATGGTTCTCGACAGGAATATAAACCCTATGAATCGTTGATTCGGCAGTCGGTTATGAATTTCTACACATCCCTTCCGTCGTGGCGGCATTGCGAGAGTTGGAACATGACTTATATATGTCATGGGGTGCATTGTGAGCATCAGATTCGGGAAATATCGACTATTATGATCAGAGAGTGTTATTATGGTCTTGCGAATGATGGGGTGCATGGTGTGAATTCAGCAAGGGTGTGCAGTCATGTTCTGGTACAGCGTGTGGTGATTGATATGGTGTCCATATGTTGAAAGTAGGCATGGCAGAGAATTTCGGATATTGAAACTGGGCTCCAAGGCTTATTTGCCTAAATGAAAGAGGTTATCTTTAGATTTGATCGAGCTGATATGCCCAACTGAGTTGTGGTAGCACGGGTAGGTGCACGAGGTATTAAGCAGTGATTCCAGACAACCCCAGCACAGTTCCTAGCACGTTCGAGGACGAACGTATGTTTAAGTGGGAGAGGATGTAACGACCCGACCGGTCGTTTTGAGCTCTAGCGCGCCGTTCAGCAGTTTGAGGCCATGAGCATCTTCAATTCAGGCATTATGACTTGTACGCGTGGTCGGAATTAAATTTCGGGAAGTTTGGAGTTGACTTGGAGAGGAAATTCTCATTTCCGAAAGCTTTAAGTTGAGAGAATTGACTAGGATTGGATTTCAGAGTAAACGACCTCGGAATCGGGACCTGAAGGTTCCAGTAGGTTCGTATGATGATTTCGGACTTGGGCGTATGCCCGGATCGGGTTTTTGGGTGACCCGGGAGCATTTTGGTGCATATTGTGGAAGTTAGCATTTTAGAAAAAATTTCATAAGTTTGGGTTGAAGTGCATTTCAGTGTTATCGATGTCCATTTGGGATTCCAAGTTTGGGAGTAGCCCCGTATGGTGATTCTGGAGTTGGGAGCGCGATCGGAAGTGAATTCGGATGTCCGTGGAGCATTTTGGAGCCATTTGGCTAAAGATAGAAATTTGAAGGTTTTTGAGAAGTTTGACCGGAAGTGGACTTTTTGATATCGGGGTCGGAATCCGATTTCGAAAGTTGGAGTAGGTCCATAATGTCGAATATGACTTGTGTGCAAAATTTGAAGTCAATCAGACGTGATTTGATAGGCTTAAACATCGGAAGTAGAAGTTTGAAATTCTAAAGTTCATAAAGCTTCGATTGGAGGTCGATTCGTGGTTTTAGCGTTGCTTGATATGATTTGAGGCCTCGAGCAAGTCCGTAATGTATTTTGGGACTGGTTGGTATGATTGGTTGGGGTCCCGGGGGCCTCGGGTGGATTCCGGGTGGTTAATGGATCGCAAATGGAATTTTGAGAAGTGCTGAAGCTGCTGCTTCTGTCATAACCGCACCTGCGGTTGATGGACCGCAGGTGCGAGACCGCAGATGCGGCCCAAGGAAGGCCAGGCCAAACCGCAGAAGCGGCTCTCAAACCGCAGAAGCGGCCCCAACCCTTTTGGCCAACGACCGCAGATGCGGAAATCGCTGAGGCAGTGATCTCATTTATTACGGGTTCTAAGTCAATTTTTTTGCCATTTTTCATTCCTCCATTGGGCGATTTTAGGGCTTTTGGGAGAAGACCTTCACCTAGCATCTTGAGGTAAGTTTGTTCTACCTATTTCTAGTTTAATACTTATGTCTTAGGTAGATTAAACACTAGTATTAAGGAGAAATCATGAGGTTAGAGCAAAAACCTAGGGTTTTGACAAGAGTTGAATTTGACCACGAAATTTGTGATGAAATGAATTAGAAATCATATATTATTGATCCTTGGGTTATGAAGAACAACTTTTCTTGAAAAATTTAGGAATCCGAGCACGTGGGCCCGGGGTCGGGTCTTAGGAAAATTGTGTTTAATGGTGGAAAATTGCTTAAATAGTTAGAATATGATCTTGTAAGCTTATATTGACTAGTTCCTACCTCGTTTATCTAGTTTTGAATCGTCCGGCTCCAATTTGAGGGTTCGGGCTCATTCTTGGTGTTGGAAGTGCATATTAGGGCCCAAAAGCATGCTTTCTTGTAACACTTGCAACCTTGTTGACAAACTTAAAATGCTTAAAACGTATCAAACGTGTAAATAAATTTCTAAAAAGGGCTAGATATCATTTCTTGACTTTTAAAGGAGAAACTTGCCTTTTCCTGAATATTTTCTCCTTGATGAATTATTGATTTGATTGGCTGACTGTGTTTATCTATTGTGGAACGGGCCGAACGCCTCAGTAGATTAAATAGATGCATCTATGGTTCGCGCCATTCGACCCTCTGGCAGTGCACAGTTTAAATATTATTGGATCGGACCGTACGACCTCGGCATGAGTTGCGCATGCTTGTATTGGTTGCCTTGATATTTGTTGACACTAATATCTGCTCTCTCCGACTTGAGATAATTGTTAATTAATGAATTATGAATCCGGAGACTTTTAATAAAAAGGAACTTTTACCTGTTTAGTAATTCATTTGAATCTACTGCTGTCCTTTATAAATTCGTGAGTATCGCTTTAATAATATTATTATTTGACCATTAGTAAGTGTCTAAATTGCCATCTCGTCTCTGCTTCTTTGAGATTAGGCGGGATACTTACTGAGTACACGTTGTTTTCGTACTCATGCTACACTTGATGTGCATTTTGTTGCACAAGTACATGTATTTCTATTGGCCCATTGGGCGTAGCAGCATGGGCGACCCGGAGACTAGGTGAGCTGTATTTTCTCGAGGCGACCCGCAGCTAGTATAGTCTCTCTCAGAATTATATTTACTTTCTGTCCATTTGTGTTCCGGACAACTGTTGTACTTTATTCAAATTCTTAGAAAATGCTCATGAACTTGTGACACCGGGTTCTGGGATAGTTATAAAGTATTTTGTTTTTAATTGCTTATCATCTAATTTGAATTGAAGCGATTATTTTTTTATTTGTAAATTTGGAGGAAAATCATGGATTTCAAGAGTATTAAAATGAGAATTTAATTAAGTAATTTGGTTGGCTTGCCTGACGGTGGTGTCCGGCGCCATCACGACCCTTAGTGGATTTTAGGTCGTGACAGGATAGCTGAAGAGGCACGAGCTTTGAC
This sequence comes from Nicotiana attenuata, assembly GCF_001879085.1. Classification (NCBI taxonomy): domain Eukaryota; kingdom Viridiplantae; phylum Streptophyta; class Magnoliopsida; order Solanales; family Solanaceae; genus Nicotiana; species Nicotiana attenuata. Next base: position 251,261 of record NW_017671059.1, on the reverse strand, counting down.
AGGCACGGGCAGAGATTCAAGAAAAACATGGGAAGAACAGTTACTCGAGCCTCTTGATCATATGAAAAGACTTCAGAGGAATGAACCTTGATAGCAAAAAGTACAAATACGTATTATCCGCAATTAATGAACATCAATGATGAAAAACGTTATAGAATCTTCACGAAACGGTTATGATTACCAATTATAAGGTTATATTAAATGGCATTAATTGCTTATAATGGCTCTACTATGAGAGGAAAGGAAAACGTATTATTGAGAGATAGCTATAAAAGGAGAGATATAACACTTGTAAAGACACACAATATTATTGGAATACACTGATTTACTTTGCTTTCTTTTTACTCAGCTATCAATCATCTCAATTCTTCTTATTTATTTCCAATTTGATTATCAGTAACCCAAGTTCTTCTAAAAAATACGCTTTGACCCGAATTACCTATTTTCTGGTTAAACAAAAATAATAGATAAATGCCAAAAAGTTTGCATGAAGGAGGCAGCACCCAACAACATGAGGCCAAGCGATCAATGGAGGGAATTGAGAATCATGAAATCTTATGTTTTAATTTCAACGGGAACAAAAATAGTATGTGATTTTTCCACATATTCAAGTGTTTATTGGTAGAGTTTATTCGATACTTATATTGGTAGAAGATAGCATCTATCACGTAAAATTAGTCGAGATGCATATAAACTGGTCTAATACTACAGTTTTTTTTTAAGTAACAAGTATTCTGTAAAATTAATCGAGATACATATGATCCAATACTACAATTATTTTTAAAAAATAATTGCATGAGGGAGGGAGGAAGCTGGAATGTAGTGGGCGTTTGGACATAAGAATTGTAAAATTCCAAAAAAAAAGTGAAAAAAAAATTCAAATAAAAATGGAGTGAAAATTAGGGTTGTGTTTGAACATGAATATAATTTTGGGTTGTTTTTGAAGTTTTGTGAGTGATCTGAGCGAAAATTTTGAAAAATAGCTTTTTGGAGTTTTTTAAATTTTTGAAAAATTTTAAAATTCATCTTTAAGTGAAAATTAAAAAATTTATGATCAAACACTGATTTCGAAAAAAAGTACAAAAATTTTTCCCAAAAAAACAATAATCTTATGTCCAAACGGGCTCGTAATGTAATTATGTAAGTAGCCCACTGGCCCTAGTGATAAAGGGGGGTTGAACATGTAAGTTGTCCTATTATTAATTGAATAAAGACAAATAACAGAGAAATCGTGAGGTTCAGGTGAATTTGCCTTCTAAATTCTCTGACCTTTGGATCAGAAAAAGAGGCACTTCCATTTTGACATTACTTCTCTCTTCTTGAGATTTACCCACAGCCTCACACTTCTCTCAACTCTCTTCTTTGTCTTTTTCCCAACATGCCACACCACTTTGCATTTCTGTGGTGGCCAAAAAACATCACTTCTGCAAATCAAATCCCTCCCTCCTTGACAGTTTCATCCTTGTTTTAAATATGAAAATTTTTTAACGTTCGACTCCGGTATATTCTATCGAACACTGACTTATAATCTCTTACTAATACATAAACATATATAACAACAATAACATCAATAATCCAGTAAAATCTCATAAATGAGATTTAGAAAGGGTAGAGCATACGCAAACCCTACCCCAAGGGAGTAGCAAAACTATTTCCGGTAGACCCTCGGCTCAAGAAGACGACAAGAGACAATATATCAGTACTATCAACAAAAAATAATAAAAATAATCACACAAACATAAGAACCAAAGAATAAATACAAAACACTAACAATAATCACTAGATAAAGTCCGGCACAATACATAGAACATATAATTTTGCTTATTAAGATTTTTTTCTTCTTCTTCTTTAGGGAGTGGGACTCTCCGTTTTTTACTTGAGAAAACCCCTTCAAAAGTTGGCGTATACCATTATTTGCAACGAGCACACAATTTTGTAAATAAAAGGCGGCGAATAAAATAGAATTTCAGTATATTATACTGAAGTATTTTTTCGGATTTTAAACAGTATTTTCGTTCAGATTTATCTTTACATGAAATGTGGCTAAATTTTAATTACTTTTGAAATTGTGACTTGAATGACCACTTGTAAATTTGATTATTTTTGAATTTCTCCCTTTTTAGGGTGCTTGAATTGGTTGAGCAGGGAAATTCCCAAATGTGAGGTTTAGAGTTTGAATTTCACTTGCATACCTTTTCGGTCGAACCCGGAGGCTTATCTAGTACGGTTTTACCCTTATGTGTCGAAGGATTAGGACTGCGGATTCCCTTGTTAACAAAAAAAATTAAATCATTACCTTTCATGATTTTATTGATAGTTAGGTTATACCCTTCCATCTTCTTGTGTAATTTTATCCTTCATCTCCTCCTCCCACACCCCAAATCCCTTGACTATACCATTGTTGGGTCAACACAGCATAACCTCCACCAACTAAATTATGCCACGTGTCGCACAATAGAATGTGGATCGATCCTTAAGTACTAAATCAGGCACTTCACCGTTCATCTTCTGCCACGTGGAAAGTTCACTTTAGCTACAAACTTTGAACGGCGCATTTTAGCATTAAGACGGCGCATTTTAGCATCAAAACAGTGACGGACTTAGCAAGAAGCCTATTTCACACAGAGACGGAGTTCACAATGCTGACACAAACAGACCAAAGCAAAAGCTGGCCCTGTCATTTACCGTGTATATTCCAAACCCCATCACTACCGTACAATTTCTAATCTACGGTCAAGATTCATCCCCACAAAATTTAGCCCATACTATAAACTCAACTCCCTTATTTCTCCCAGATTTTCTCTCTTACAGATCACAAAGATGGCGTCTTTGGCCCTCACCTCCGCCGTCAACCTCCGTCTCCGGCCAACCCCATCTCAAAAATCACACCTTTTTTCTCCCCAATCCCTACAATCCACTCAAATATCAAAAAAGACCCCATCTTTTTTGACTTCTTCATTCAAGAACCCCTTAAATCTTGAAAAAAGATTGAATCTTGGAAAAAGATTGAATCTTGATAAACCCAGAAATGTAATTATAAAAGCTTCAGCTTCTTCTACTCCTTCAGCTATAGTTCCACCTCAGCAGCCATGGCAAGGTGCAGCAATAAAGCCATTAATTGCATCTATAGCCACTGGAATTATCCTCTGGCTTATTCCTGCACCTGCTGGTGTTACGAAAAATGCATGGCAATTATTAGCCATTTTTTTAGCTACAATTGTTGGGATTATAACTCAACCTTTACCTCTTGGTGCTGTGGCACTTATGGGACTTGGTGCTTGTGTTTTAACTAAAACACTTACTTTTGCAGCTGCATTTTCAGCTTTTGGTGATCCAATCCCATGGTTAATTGCACTTGCATTTTTCTTTGCAAGAGGTTTTATTAAGACTGGATTAGGGAATAGAATTGCTTATCAGTTTGTTTCATTATTTGGTAGTAGTTCATTGGGTTTAGGTTATAGTTTGGTTTTTAGTGAAGCCCTTTTAGCTCCTGCTATTCCTTCAGTTTCTGCTAGAGCTGGTGGGATTTTCTTGCCTTTGGTAAAATCACTTTGTGTAGCTTGTGGAAGTAATGTAGGTGATGGAACTGAACACAAGTTAGGATCTTGGTTAATGTTGACTTGTTTTCAAACATCTGTTATTTCATCATCCATGTTCTTGACAGCTATGGCTGCTAATCCTTTGAGTGCAAATTTGACTCTAAGTACAATTAATCAAACAATTGGGTGGATGGATTGGGCTAAAGCAGCTATAGTTCCTGGTTTAGTGTCTTTGATTGTGGTTCCATTGCTTTTGTATATAATTTATCCGCCCACTGTGAAGAGTAGTCCGGATGCACCTAGGTTGGCTAAGGAGAAGTTGGAGAAAATGGGGCCAATGTCTAAGAATGAGATGATTATGGCTGGAACTCTGCTTCTTACGGTAAGAAAAGAAATAATTAGTTTTGCTTGCTGGTCGCATTATTTTTAACTCGTTGTTGATTGAAAGCAGAAATGTGTTTTTTTTTTCCATGTAAATTTCTGAAAATATCTGAATTAAGGTAACAACCATGAGTTGATCAGACTAGGATGTAAATTACGCTTTTAGATTTAAGGGATTAGTACACGTTGACACTTCATAGAAGAGGATTATGCTTCGACGTAAATGTGTGTACAACTCTATAGAGTGATTTTGTCAATGCATTGCTGGTTAATAGGGCTGTCAAATTTGGCCCAAGCCCAAGAGATCTGCCCAACCCGGCCAATGTTGGACTGCATATTGACCCGCCCATTTATTAAACTCAACCCACCTTGACCCAACTCATCTCAACCCATTTAAAGTTGGGCTGGTTTTTAGTCCAAATTGATGTAGGAGTAACTTTGTCAAAATATCTTAGAAATTATTCTTATTTGTTGATATGTTATACATGACCATAACAAAAGAAAAAGTCTTATTTAGTAATTATACAATTCATAACAAAACATCACATATTAATTAAAGTTTGGTAATAGTTGGGCGGGTTGGGCTATAACCCAAAATTTTAGCCCATCTTGATGTAGCCCATCTTAGCCTATGTAACTTTTGGACGGTCAATGACCCGCTCAGTTATTGACTCATCTCTTTTTGACCCGCCCAACCCATTTGACACTCCTACTGGTTAATATGCAATGTTAATGTGTCCTAGATTCATTACTTTTGTCAAGCTGGTTTTTGTCCCTTTTTGGATGCTGAACTTTGCATTGAATTTTACTGATCCTTAAAAGAAGTGGCGATGGCCAAGCAATTAGCTATTGTTCACTAAATGTTGGTTTGTTCCCAGCGTAATAAACAGAGATGCAGATCCACTTAGTTTTGAGTGATCAATATATGCTTATGGTTTTTTGCATTTTCAAACGCTTGTGTACTAGCTTAGCATTGGCAGCTTTTGCTTAATTTTCTCTTGACTTTTCGGTGCATTTGTGGTCAACATAGACAAATAGTTATTTTCATTTTTTTGTCATATTTAGCTGATACTTCCGTATTATACTTTTTATGCAATTGATCATACATAGATGAGACAAGTCACTGGCCTCATACCTGGTGATACTTCCATGCTGTTCCTTTTTACAAGTTACTTTTAATATACTGTGTTTTCATTCTGATGTACATCTCATATTTGTTTGAGGGATAATCACAAGCTCCCTATCTTTCTTTTCGAAAGCGTTCTTTTTCATTATTCAGTTGTGAAATCCATGATTGACATAAGAGCATATAGGTGAACTTATGAAAGTATACTTCAGACCTCTACCTTGAGGTTAATATCTTGTTTTACCCTGCCGACCTTCATTAGTACTATCATTATTATTTCATTTTTTCATTAGTCTATTTGGAAGTGAGGTAAATCAGGAATTTAAATGAAGCACATGAGACCTATCTGACATAAAGAGATGACTTTGTAAGTTCCGATATGAATAATGGGATTAATCAGGGGCGGATCTAGATCAAACATTACGGGTTCCCGTGAACCCAGTAACTTTTGCTTAGATCCTGTATTTGTACTAAATTTTTTATTAAAAGTATAAGAATATTTGGCGTGGAACCCAGTTCGTTGGTCCAGTTATCATGTAAATTAACTTGACATTGTTGTAGGAACCCATAAGCTTAAAATTCTGGGTCCGCCTCTGGGATTGATAGGTGCTTATTTGACTGAGAATTCCTAGCTCTTGGTTTTAATTTATATACGGTGATGTGTAATTACAGCTTTGTGATAAGGGAAATCGTTCCCAGCTCAGATAACAAGTTGGAACCTTTTGGGAGAAGGTGTTGGTGAAAAGCAGGGGAGATAATAGAATCACTAGTTTGACTCAAAAACTAAATGTCAATGCACAAAAATAAGTTCTTGTCTTGAAGTATTAATTTAATGGCCCAGATATTGCTGACTAATTGGTGATTCCCGTGGACTTGAAGCTGTTATAAGGTGGACTGATAAAAACATTTTTTTTCATGTCAAGACTTCATTGAGTTCATTGACGTCCTAATAGCGCTTGAAGATTTTGTATGATTCATTCAATCTGATATCTTGTTAACACATGTTGTCTTATAGTTCTAACAAGTATTTTTAGGAGCATATAAAAATGCATTTTTGTGTTTTGGTTTTGCCACTATGCATGTTTCAATTAAAAAAGATACATGTAGCTCGAATTTGTTTGATACCATCTATTGATATTTCAACTCTGAATGTTTTTCTTCAGGTTGGTCTTTGGATATTTGGTAGCACATTAAAGGTTGATGCTGTTACTGCAGCAATTCTTGGACTATCTGTACTCCTTATCACCGGCGTTGTAACATGGAAAGAATGCTTGGGTGAGGCGGTTGCTTGGGACACTCTTACTTGGTTTGCTGCACTAATTGCAATGGCTGGTTATCTGAACAAATACGGTCTCATCTCTTGGTTTAGTGAAACTGTGGTCAAGGTTTGTTTTCATCGATTAATTGCACCGCATGATATTATGTTTGGTTTTTCGCTAAATGTTTAGTAATTTATGCAAAGAGGAAGTAGACACCGAAGGATATCCAACTACTTCCTATGCTCTTGCTGGTCCTTCTTTCGGGTCATGTGCAAGTCTAGGATATAACTTAAGATCTTATGTCTCAGTACCTACCATTTGACGTTCATCCACTTGTTCTCTCCTTCTTTTATGCAGCCATCTTGATTTTCCTCATTGTTCAAATAGGATCTCTATCTCACATATGTTAGTAGCTATTTACATTTGACATGAACTTTGTCTTGCCTTTCTGAAACTAAAAAAAAAAAAAACATTTGACATGAGCTCTTTATTTGCATTTAGCTACATGGCCTTCGATTTTGCATCTCGACACCTAAGTTCTTAGGTTGTTACAAAACAAACTTTCAATTTGCTCTAAGTTTTATCTGAAGATTTCTAATCATAGCTAAGAGTTTCTTTCAATAACGGTGTCGCCTGTTGTAAAAAAATAATTGTGATCCCATCTTCCCCTTTTGTGTCGCAACCCCCCC
>NW_017671059.1:220973-244247 GCF_001879085.1 Nicotiana attenuata | reverse complement strand
CCTCCCCTCACACACACAACCCCAAAACCAAACCCAACCGACCCCCCAAAAAAAAGAGAAAGAAAAACTGATACTGGTGTTTCTCTGTGCACTAGAAAAGGCATGGTTTTACATAAAAATATCTTTGTAGGTGTGAATTAAAGACCAAAAACTCCTCAACAAGAGCTATTGAGAGGCCTTGTAAAGATCATTTAAATTACCATCTTAGGTAGAGTAAATTGTTATTTGACATCACTCTCTTGCCACTAACAAGTGTATTGAGGGAAGTTAAAAAGAGGTACATGTAACCTTGATTGGCATGACCGTAAGAGAAAAGTCTGGGTGGAATTGAAGTGTGGCTATCCTTCAGTTTTATATTTGCATTTGTTTATATAAAAGACTAAATTATCTCATAATGATGCTCGTGTATTGAACTCTTAGAACGCTGATCCGGATTATAATACTTTGTAGTCTTCTGCTCCATCCTTATCTGCTTGATGACATTGTATTATTTATTAACGTTATGTACCACGGTCAGACATCAATATAGCATCTCTATAAATCTGTAAGCATTTATCTGTGGTGACTATGTCTGTGGCGAGTACATCTTATGGGGTAGGTGAACATTTTTCTCATTAGCAACAAAACTGACTTTTTCATACAGATTAGGTGGTGAAACCATTTTGCCTTTTTTTTCCAATTGATTTACTGAAGCATCTGTGTGTCCACTACTCCACAAGTATGGGGGTTGCTCCACTAATTTATCGCTCGTGCTTGATTTACTCGCTCTATTTTGCAGGTTGTTGGTGGATTAGGACTTTCGTGGCAGTTGTCATTCGGAATTCTTGTTCTTCTGTACTTCTACTCTCACTACTTCTTCGCAAGTGGAGCTGCTCATATCGGAGCAATGTTCACAGCATTCTTATCCGTTGCTAGTGCACTAGGTACTCCACCGTACTTGGGAGCGTTGGTGCTCTCTTTCCTCTCGAACCTTATGGGTGGAATTACTCACTATGGAATCGGATCAGCACCTGTATTCTACGGTGCAAACTATGTCCCCCTCGCAAAATGGTGGGGATACGGGTTTGTAATTTCCATCGTCAACCTTATAATCTGGCTTGGAGTCGGAGGAATTTGGTGGAAGGCCATCGGCTTGTGGTAGAGTTGCTGGTTAAGATGAAACCTTCTGATTTACAGTAGTTAACGATGATACCTGTTACAACCTCCTCATATGATCTTGGCGTGGACCGTTAAGATTAGTTTCCTATTCTTTTTTCTGAAATAAGTTTTGGTAATTTTTGGTGGAGACTGGTGTAGTTAAAGAATGGTATAGAAATTAGGTCCATTTGTAGCTGAAGTTCAAGTTTTTGCTGAAATTTTTTTGACATTGAAACTTCAAGTTGTAAGAGCTGAGTGACTAGCTCACTTCAATTCTTTTTACATTTATTGCCTACAACTTTGCTTATTCTTTAGTTGGCGACTTAAAGGTGATTTTGGACCTAGTTGGATCATTATAACAAATATATTTTCATCACGTTTGGTTGCATATTAGTGAGGGGGAGCCTTGGCGTAACTAGTAAAGTTGCTGCCATGTGGTCAGGAGGTCACGGGTTCGAGGTGTGGAAACAGCCTCTTGTAGAAATGCAAGGTAAGGCTGCATACGATAGACTCTTGTGGTTTGTTCTTTCTACGGACTTCACTCATAACGAGAACTTAATGCACTGGTTAGTACAATTTTCATAGGGATTCAAATTGCCTTATGTACCAAAAATGGAAGTAATGATAAAAAGTGGAACATATCTCCTTCCTTTTCCTGTGACCATAGTTAGAGATAGGCTTGAGATAACGACCAATTGGTTAGTGGAAACTTTGTTATCTTTCATTTTCAATAATGATATGAATCCATTATTTTATGGAAGATTGTAGGGTGTAAAACAACAGCTTTTTTCGTATACAAAACGACAGCTTGGATAGTATTCTCATATTTAGTGGTGGTGAAATGGATAGTTAACAGATTACAAAATGGATATATAAACAACGAAAATTTTAGAAATCAAGATTCAAATTCGAATCGATGAAAAAATAAATATTAAATGAATTCTTTTCATAATTTTTTTTAAATAATTTATTTATCAGGAAGCTATTCGCTAGAAGAAGACCTTCGACCTTGTGGTTATTTCATATGGTTTAGACTTATTCATGTGTTGATGGAAGATAGCAACTTTTGATAGGCAAAGTTACTCGATATTTGTGCTAGTGCGAGGTAGCAAATACATACTGAAATAGTCGAGTTGACAGCAGCTTGAGTTTTAGTGTAAGCTCTTGTGACAATATCACCTAGCCTTCTTTTTTTCTTTCTTTCTTTCTTCTTTTTTTTTTTTTTTTTGCTAATAACCTAGTCTTTGTCAATACAGCAAAAATATTGTAGCCAACTTATAGTGAACTTCTGAATTATGCCATATATCTTTCTTCTTTTGTTTCTGGTTTTGAGTTTAGCTTATATATAATGACAGTGTTAAATGTTACTTATATTGTCAAATCATGTAAAGGATAAAAATAAAAAAGTAGTAGTAGAGGGTAGAATTTTCACATAGGAGATTGAAAAACATAAATACGTGAAAAACTCAAGTGATTTAACATCTAATATATATACATAAAAAGGGAATTTATACGAACCTCTTGCGATTCCCTAGCTCCATCCTTGACAACACGTAATTGCTCATAAGAAGTGAAACTAATTACTTGAAATATGTAATTTGATTGTCTAATAACACGATTTATCTAGTTTCAAGAACTTGGAACATATTATTTGACAATGATATGGAATCTCTTGTTCAATTATAATACAGCAAAAAGGCTGAAATATTATCAGAACATATTCCTGTTGTAGTGCATAGAGCATCAGCATTCCAAATTGTTGATTCAACTTTTAATTAGATTATCATTCTTTCCATTAAAGATATTCTTATCTTAGAATATTGTTAGCCAAATTGACACAACTTGAAAATAATTCAAGATCATCCATGTTTCCCTACTTTATTAAAATATGCACTTAAAAATTAGGATAACTTGTAAAAATTAAACCTTCTTTTGACATTCTTTTTAAATGAAAATTAGTCATGCCCATTTATTAACTTTCTTGAGGGTTCAAAGCTCATTGTCATTCATAAATAAATTTTTTAGAGAATAAATTCTGTTGATTGGCTCCAAAATCTCCTAAGCGTACAAATTTATTTCTGGTAAGCAATGTCAGAGATAAAATTTTCTCTAAGGGGTGTCAAAATATAAAGAAATAAACATACGAAAAATCAAGGGGAGTCAAGATATAGTAAGTAATATATACGTTAAAAAATTTACCTAGGTACACAGTGTAATGTCACTTGACACCCTTAGGGATAAGGTAGCTCCGCCACTAATCGTAATACCTAAAGCTACCTGTATCTTGTGCTGAATTATTCACGGTAAAATTATTATTATTATTATTATTATTATTATTATTATTATTATTATTATTATTATTTTGTAAAAGTTTAAGATTACTTTATATTTTTACATATATACGTCCACTAATCTTTTAATATTGTTCACCTAAGTTAGGCAAAGACTATAATCTCTTTCTTTAGTGCTCTTTCGACCTTAAATATTAGTCTTTTTGACAATTAAATTTATTATAATATATTTAGTTACAACAACAACAAACCCAGTATGTTCTTAATAGGTACGGTCTGGGGAGAGTATTCTGTACGCAGACCTAGAGAGGCAGTTTCCAATAGATCCTCGACTTGAAAAGGGTGAGAAGAATAAGAAGGAGGAGGAGGAGGAGGAGAAGGAGGAGAAAAGCAAGAAACGAAGACAGAAGAAAATGAGGGAGATAAAGGATAAGAACTACCAAACAATACAACAGGGAATACAATACCTAAGGCGAATAAAACCACACAACGCAATAAAAATCTAAGAATATGAAGGGACATGCATGCTACTAAGACTATCGGTGAGCAACTAAGAAACTACCTACTAACCTTGTACCCTAATCCTCGACCACCACACCCTCCTATCAAGGGTTATGTCCTCAGTGAGTTGAGGCCATCTCCTGCCTAATCACCTCTCCCCAGTACTTTTTAGGCCTATCTTGACCTCTTCTCAAACTCGTCATGGACAACCTCTCATACCTCCTAACAGGAGCATAAATGCTTCTCCTGTTAATATGTCCGAACCATCTCAGCCTCGACTTCCGTATCTTGTCCTCCACGGAGGCTACTCCCACTCTGTCCTAGATAGCTTCATTCTTAATCTTATCTCTCCTGGTACACCCACACATCAATCTCAACATCCTCATCTCTACTACTTTCATCTTCTGCACGTGGGAGTTCTTGACTAGCAAACACTGAACCACATACGTCATAGTCGGTCGAATCACCACTCTATAAAATTTACCCTTAAGTCTCGGTGGCACATCCTTATCACATAAAACACCGGAAGCGAGCCTCCAATTCATCCATCCTGCTCTGATGCAATATGCGACATCTTCGTCATCTCCTTGTTACCTTGGATAATAGACCCGAGATACTTAAAACTAGCTCTTTTGGGGATAACTTGAGCATCAAGCTTTACCTATACGTTTGTTTCATGGGTCCCATTACTGAATTTACACTCCAAGTATTCTATTTTGGTTCTGCTCAACTTGAATCCTTTAGACTCCAATGTCAGTCTCCAAACCTCCAACCTCGCGTTAACTCCACTTCGCGTCTCCTTGGTCAATACCATATCATCGGCAAATAACATGCACCAAGGCACCTTCCCTTGGATCTGCCGCGACAGTACAAACATTGCCAAGGCAAATAAAAAGGGGCTGAGAGCCGATCCCTGGTGCAACCCCATTACAATAGGGAAATGCTCCGAGTCACCTCCCACAGTCCTCACCCGAGTCTTAGCAATATCATACATATCCTTTATCACCCTAATGTACGCTACCGGAACGACGCTAGCCTCCAAAAACCTCCGTAGAACCTCCACCGGCACTTTATTGTACGCTTTCTCAAGGTCAATGAACATCATATGCAAGCCCCTCTTTCTCTACCCGTATTGCTCCACTAATCTCCTTACCAGATGAATTCTTCCGTAGTCGAACGCCCCGACATGAATCCAAACCGATTCTCAAAAATAAACACGCACATCCTCACCCTGGCCTCCACCACCCTCTCCCAAACCTTCATAGTGTGACTCAACAGCTTGATACCTCTATAATTGTTGCAATTTTGGATATCACCATTTTCTTGTACAACGGAACCATCGTACTCCACCTCCATTCTTCGGGCATCTTCTTCGTCCTAAAAATAATATTAAATAGTCCAGTGAGCCACTCCAAGCCTGCTCCCGCCGCGCTCTTCCATAATTATAATATATTTAGTTAAAAATCATTTATTACTTTCTAAATCTACCCTTATTGCTTTAATAGTAGATATGAATTATTTCTTTTTGTCTCAAACTTAGTCGCTTTAGCATACTATATATATATATATATATATATATATATATATATATATATATATATATATATATATATATATATATATATAGGTTGGCTTGAACGAAGACTTTTATTAGAACATGAATTTAACAAAGAAATATTTCAAATTATTTAACGTTTTTAAAGAAACAAGAAGTCATTTTTTATTATAATTATTTTCTATTCTATCTTTGTTGCTCCAATTAGAGGATGTTAAGTACACGTTTAATAAGGAAGAGATAGAGGTAATTTAGGCAATACTCTTTTGTGATTACGACTCATAAATGTATTTTAAGGATGTTCAAATACCTTAAAAGTCCGATTATGAGGACTAAAAGTAGTACGTAAGTAAGATATTCAAGTGAGAAAAAGAGTATATTTTTATAAAATTAAAATTATTAAATACCTTAAAAGGGTGTAAGAAAATTTTATAGGACAAATAATATGAACTGGATTGTTCTATTTTGAAAAGCTAGTACTCCCGTATTTCAATTTAAATGACACACTTTTCTTTTTAATTCGTTTAGAAAAGAATAATATATTTTTATATTCGAAAATAATTTAACATTATACTCTTTTATTTTAAATATGAAACTTTTATAACCACATAAATATCATGTTATTTCATTAAACTTAAAAAGTCTTCTTTCTCCCTTAAATTTTGTGTCAAATCAAATATCACCGTCAATGACAAACATGTCAACTATTTAAAGAAAGTGACTAGTAAGGACTTCCAAGACATGTGTTTTCTTCATTGAAATACAAACATAGACACGTGTCGTGGCCAACTTCATGACTTTGGTCTTCTAGGAATTTGAGAAACTTAGTGGGACCCAAATATTATTGCCTTAAGAACACACACAAAAAAAGAAGAAAACTTTTGCATTAAAGGAAAGTCTGTTGTCTTCCTCTCATTTGCATCTTTAATTTAGGTCCATTAATAGTATGCTACTACTTTTTAATGAACAATGAAAATATTTCATTAAAGTTAACACAATTCTTTCTCCTTTAAAGTTGAAGCTTCTCTCTCTTTCATTCTATTTTCCAAGCTCATAAAATTCTTGTAAGTTGGTATTTACTATATATCTTTCCACTTGAATTTTCTTGTCAAATGAGTGAAACTTCTTTCTTTGTTTGGTCTTAATTAGATTTGAAACTTAACTTCAAATTCAACTTTCTAGGAAACCAGTTGTGACTTTGTTATATCTTCCTTAACTTTTTTCCATTAATACAAAAACATGTACATATATCATATATATGTGTGTAGTTGTTAAGGGGGTCTTGTTGTGGGTGGGTGGGGTGGGGTGGGGTGGGGGGGAGATGTACATTAAATGTATTTTAAGAAAATCTGAATTGTATCTAATATTGTGAATTTACCATTTTCAGTAGAGGGGAGTGGAAACCATTTTCTTGGTTGAGTTAGCTATTGGTATGGCAGAGAAAGAAGTTCCATATTCAGATAATGGAAAAATCCCACTCTGCATTTTCTTTAGGGAAGCAAGGTATTTTCTATGTCTTTTCCTTGTTTATATTTGTGATCATCATTTAAAGAATATGTACACACTATTAGAAGGGAACACTATTAGAAGGGAAGCCTTAGCGTAACTGGTAAAGTTGCTGCCATACGATCAAGGGGTAACGGATTCAAGCCGTGGAAACAGCCTCTTGCAGAAATACAGGGTAAGACTGCGTACAATAAACCCTTGTAGTTCGGCCCTTCCCCGGACCCTGCGCATAGTAGTAGCTTAGTGCATCGGGCTGACTTTTATTAGCCTATTTTAATACGTTTTTACATGTTGTCGCAGGTAATCTATTTTATTTTTCAGGTTACTAATTTAGTTTTTAAGGATGATTACGTGTAGTTATCTTTTAGGTTATCTGATAGTTATACTCAATTACTTCCTTGAAAATCTATTAGATCAAGTTTTGTTTTAGATTATGTATTTGTTCATTCCTTTCACATAGTGCTATATAAAAGGGCAGTCCGGTGCGATAAGCTCTCACTATGCGCGGGGTCCGAGGAAAGACCGAACCACAATGGTCTATTGTACGCAGCCTTACCCTGCATTTCTGCAAGAGGCTGTTTCTACGGCTTGAACCCGTGACCTCCTGGTCACATGGCAACAACTTTATATGCTATATCCTAATACTAGTTTAACATTCTAAGAAACTTTTGATGTTTTCGAAATGTTGAGATTTTCACAAGTTACTAGTAGTAATATAATTCTCTTTTATTAATTGTGTGGCATGAGCAGATCAGTATTTAAATTGGATGAGCTAGGCCAAGAAATTGCAAGAATAGCCATTCCTGCTGCACTAGCTTTAACAGCAGATCCAATTGCATCTCTTGTTGATACAGCATTCATTGGCCAAATAGGTATTATCATGTAAAATTCATTAGACTTACCATTTCACAGAAACAGATTATAACCATCAAAATCTACTGATATAGGTCCCGTTGAGCTTGCTGCTGTGGGAGTTTCGATTGCTGTTTTTAATCAAGCGTCGAGGATTGCAATATTCCCACTTGTTAGTGTCACTACATCTATGGTTGCTGAGGAGGATACCATCACAAAAGTAAGCCCCGAACCACGAGACACTGAAAGCCAGGATCTACAATCACGAGAAGCCGAAGGATTGGATACGGAGTTCCAATCAAACAGCGAAAACAAAGAGCTCATACCTCAAAGTAGTAAGTAGGAAATCCATGTTCAACATGTTTTATTTTGTCACACTATGTAGAAAAGTTTACATGTAAGTTCCTTCCGCTTCGTGATAATGATATTCACTTCCATTTTATCAATTTATTTTGTAGGGAGTATGTACAAGTCCGAAACAATAGCTACCACCTTTGAAGTTTTGAAGCGAAAGCCAGAAAAGAGGCACATTCCATCTGCATCGTCTGCATTGATCATCGGTGCCATCCTCGGCCTCATCCAAGCAGCTTTTTTAATTTCCGGAGCAAAGCCTATATTAAACTTCATGGGAGTCAAATCTGTGAGTAAAGTTCTTAATAAATTAGCAAAAGACACAAAATTCTCTCAAATGATATGCAATTTTTTCAACCACCTTCAAGTCTTATGTCTATTTTCTCTTTTTATTTTCTTGGGCCGAGGAAGGGATCATACAGTTGGCCAGTGTTTACTGCCAGTAATCAAGACTTAAATTTGAACGATTCTATCTTTAAGGTTCTTAGCTCTAAATTCATCTTGAAATAGGATCTTTACATAAATAGCCGGCCGGATTCACTGTTTAGTTTTCCTAGCCAGTATACACATATTTTATGTACGGTTATACACATATTTTACATCCACCAAACTATTTTTAGTTTTAAGCGGTTGAGTGAGCAGCTATTTATTAATTCTTCTATTGAAATTACATATTCAACATTTACTACTATATATTTTCGATCTTTCACATATATCTATCCGTGTCAAAAATACTAGGATTAGTTGAACCTGTTGAATATATGCTCCATCCGCCTCTGTTTACTCCTCTCATATTATAGGGATCACCTATGTTAAAACCTGCCCAAGAGTACCTGAAATTGAGGTCACTTGGTGCACCGGCAGTTCTTCTCTCATTGGCGATGCAAGGAGTTTTTCGAGGATTTAAAGATACAAAAACTCCACTTTTTGCAACTGGTGAGCAACTAAGAAATTGAATCAAGCTTCCAGAGATAGATGAAGTTCAAAATTCAGTTAACAAAGATTTACTTCTGTTTGAAACTTAGTCCGTAAAATCTAACTTAGTTTCTGTGTTATCATCAGTGGCTGGAGATTTGACAAATATAATTTTGGACCCTATATTCATCTTTGTATTCAATATGGGCGTCAGAGGTGCTGCGATTGCTCATGTAATTTCACAGTGAGTAGATTATCATGTCTCCCAAAAGACAAAAATTGTGAGAGAACAGTTCTCAAATATATCATTGCTTTATAGAAAAGTATTTTGGTATATGTTAAGATGTAGATTCTTACGTATATGACTTCGTCGTGCAGGTACCTAATTTCAGTAATACTTTTTTGGAGATTGATGGAACAAGTTGATCTTTTACCTCCTAGTCTAAAGTATCTGCAATTTGCTCGATTTCTTACAAATGGTGAGCTTCTCTCTGATGTTGTTAATGTTTACTACAGATAGATATACAACAAAAAATGTTGTAATGAGGCTTAAGAAATTCTTAAGTTAGAATATTATAGTTTCGGGATAAGTAGGCCGTTTCCCTTTTATCAGGCTTATTTGTTTTCTGATTACTTTTTACAATGATTTTACAGTTATCTGAACTTTGAAATCATACTGAATATCTTGTAAATGTTAAGCTATATGCTGAAGTTTTTGGTTCATAAAAAATAGTGATTTCAGTTTGCAGAATCTTTTTCAACAAGAAATTTGAGCTATTTCCATGTTGCATGAACTACACATTCGGTCTGTCTCATCTTGCATTTGTGGTCCTATGTAATAGCATCTTGTTTCTTTGGCATTTGCGATAGGAAGTTGAATGGAGATAGTAGACAGAAAGCTTCTACAGTAGCAAATTATTGGCAAATGCATTGTTTTTATGTTGTTTTAATCACTGTTAGTATTTGTTTTCTGATGAATGTTAAACACAAATCATCGAAGAACACATGATCTATGCGAAACAAACATGAACTTAATCTGAGATATCATAGTTTTGAACTTTCTACTTTGTTTTTCTCTTTTAGATGTTGAAATGCTTTTATTCACCAGATTTTGTTCTGTTTTTAGATCTTCTAATAAAAGATGGTTTCTAATGTTTCATTATAAAGATGAATTAGTTCACTAAGTGTATTTTTTTCTTCATTTCATTCTCTTTTTTTTTGGGAATTTCAGGATTTCTATTGTTAATGAGGGTGATAGCAGTTACGTTCTGCGTAACATTAGCTGCATCATTGGCCGCAAGGTTAGGACCAACGGAAATGGCTGCATTTCAGGTCTGCTTGCAGGTTTGGTTGGCTACATCTCTTTTAGCTGATGGGTTGGCTGTTGCCGGTCAGGTGATATAGATCTTCCTTTCATTTGCTAAAAGCCAGTTTCTACCAACTGTCTCGAATAATAAAACAGCCAGATGCTACGAAAAGATCTATTCCAAATGCTTAAGTAATAAAGTGGAAGAATGTCTATCCTAAAATGTTTCTATACCGTATTGTCCTTTAATTCCTGCTGTACTGAAGAAAGATCGCAATTATTCCCTCTCAAAATAACCTGTCACTATGTGCACACCTATAGTTGTTGCAACATCAACAAGGTTTTCGCTACTAGAGTGTCATTTCTCGAAGCGAGTTAGCACCTTACATTGTTGTTCCGCTATAACGCAGCAAATTATTCACTTTCGAAGCCCAAATGTGAATCAGTAATTAGTACCACTAGCTTCAAACATAGATTTCTAATATTAATCTTTTCTGCAGAAACAATGTATTATACAGATGAATAAGGATTATCTGAGAGATATTTCTTAATTCGTGCATCTCTGATGCAGTCTGTAAAAAAAATGTCAGCCCAGTGCACTAAGCTCCCGCTATGCACGGGGTCCATGGAAGGGCCGGACCATAAGGGTCTATTGTATGCCGCCTTACCTTGCATTTCTGCAAGAGGCTTTTTCCACGGCTCGAACCGTGATCTCCTGGTTACATGGCAGCCACTTTATTAATTACGCCAAGACTCAAATGACACAGTTTGTAGCGATAACTAAAATTTTAATCTTCTAGCCTGAAAAAGCATCAGCATTACGAAAATGTAAACAAAATTCGGAATTTTGACCTTTCTTTATCATATCAGGCGATACTAGCAAGTGCGTTTGCTCAGAAGGACTTCAGTAGAGCTACTGCTACAGCATCAAGAGTATTACAGGTAATTAGGTTGTTCCGTAGTAGATCTGAACATATCCTTGATTTCAGTAATGTAACTATTTTTGACCTTAGAATTCTTGAAAATTGCAGTTGGGATTAGTTTTAGGATTGGTGCTAGCTCTCATCCTTGGAGTTGGTTTACACTTTGGAGTTAGATTATTTACAAATGACAGCAATGTCATCCACCTAATTGGCATTGGCATACCGGTATTCGCCATATCCTAATATGCTTGTCAATACACTTTAACTACCTTTTCAGATAAGCTATGTATTTGGAACTCACAACTTACTTATTTCAGTTTGTCGCAACAACTCAACCAATCAATGCCCTGGCCTTTGTCTTTGACGGTGTAAACTTTGGCGCATCTGACTTTGCATATTCTGCTTACTCGATGGTAATTAGCTCACATGACATTCCTTTTTTCTGCTATCGACAACACAAAGCAAACACGTTATCCTCAAGTGGTGCAAAAGTCTTTAACAAAGAAAAATCACTATAAATCTTTAACTATATTATGGTAAAGATCGCAGTTTTGGAATGAAGAGGAGTCTTGGCGTAACTGGTAAAGTTGCTGCCATGTGACGGTCATGGGTTTGAGCCATGGAGACAGCCTCTTGCAGAAATGCAGGATAAGGCTGCGTACAATAGAACTTTATTGACCGGCCCTTCCCCGGACCCCACGCGTAGCGGGAGCTTAGTGCACCAGGCTGCCCCTTTATCGCAGTTTATTGCTTACATCAAAATCCACCCTCTCCCTTCCCTCAAGACCTCCAAAATCCTAATGCAAGTGGAAAAACATCCTTATGAACAGAGATATCTTCCTTGATTATGATCCGAAGACAATGTCAGTATATATATTTTCCTTTTTCATTAATTAGTAAATATTTACAAAAGAGAATGCTATTTATGTTCAGGTTACAGTGGCTATATTCAGCATTGTATTCTTGTTTGTTCTTTCATCAAGTTATAAATTCGTCGGAATTTGGGTCGCTTTGACCGTCTATATGAGCCTAAGAGCTTTTGCAGGTTTCTGGAGGTATGGTTAATTGCTAATGTACTCTAAATAAAGTACATTTGAGTAAAGCACTTAAAAGCATAAGCAAATAATCTGTTTGTTTTCTACTTCACATTTACAGGATAGGAACTGGAACAGGTCCCTGGAAATTCCTCAAGAGCTAAAGTCTTTTTCCTACATAGCATATTGTACATAACCGAAGCAACTGCACTTCTGCCTTAAAGTAATCAGTGTTTTTGATGATTTGCCTGCAGTAATATCCATGACTACTTCATTCATGGTCTCACAATGTGATGACTCAAAAGGTCATCTTATGATTTAAAACTAAATTCTGTGTTCCAAAGCTTTAAAAATCTCATCTTTACCCTTCTCGATTTGCATGCGCAGTCCGGGCGTGTTTCCGGAAAGTTTTTATGTTAAAAGTTAATGAAAATAATAATTTTTGCTTAAAAAGTTGATTTTAGTTGACTTCGATCAATATTTTTGGTAAACGGATCCGGACTCGTGTTTTGACAGTCCCGATGGGTCCGTAATAAAATATGGGACATGGGCGTATGCCCGGAATCGAATTCCTAGGTCCCTAGCTCAAGATATAAATTTTTGTTGAAAATTGAAAAGCTGAAAATCTAATGGTTTTAAGAATGTGGTGAATATTTGATCTTGTTGGTATCGGGTCCGTATCTTGGTTCCGGAGCGCTGTACAGGTTCATTATGATATTTAAGACTTGTCTGTGAAATTTGGTGAGTAACAGAGTTGGTTTGATGTGATTCGGACGTCCGGTTGTGAAGTTAGAAGTTTTAAATTTTCTTAAAAATTTTCATTTGATTTGGTGCTAAATTCGTAGTTCTAGATGTTATTTTGGCGATTTGATCGCGCGAGCAAGTTCATATGATGTTTTAAGACTTGTGTGTATGTTTGGTTTGGAGCCCCGAGGGCTCGGGTGAGTTTCGGATGGGCTACGGAGTGATTTGAACCTTAGAAAGATTGTTGGTGTTCTTCAGCTGTGTTGCAGGCCTCAAACCTCGCAAATGCGAGGTCAAGCTTAGCATTTGCGACTACTGTTGAGGTCGCATTTGTGAGCTTCGCATCGCAAAGGCGAAGAGAAGCTGGGCCAGCATATGTTCCCAAATGCGAACAATACTTCGCATTTGCGATGGGATAGGGGGAAGGTAGACTTTGCAATTGCGAAGACTAGATCGCAATTGCGATCATTTCAGTCGCATTTGCGAACAACTGTTCGCAATTGCGAAGGCAACAGAAATGTGGGGAGTCCGCGTTTGCGATACTTTCCTCGCATTTGCGAGCTTCGCAATTGTGAAGCTCAGGTCGCAAATGCGACATCTGCAGCTGTGTAAAAGGGGACTTAGACGGGATTTTTCATTCATTCTCCAATTTTTCAAAACCTAAAACACAAGAGGGGATTTTTCAAAGACTTTTTTTTCCCCAAATCATAAGTAAGTGATTTTTAACTAGTTTCTTTCAATCTTTCGCTTATTTTTACAAGATTTTAACCTAGAATCTAAGGTTTTCATGGTAGAATTGGGATTTTTTGGGTAGAAGCTAGGGATTTCGAAATTTGGGGATTTAGACCTCAAATTGAGGTCGGATTCCAAAACCAATTGTATATCCGGGCTCGGGGGTGAATGGGTAAACGAGTTTTGCTCCGAATTTCGGGTTTGGACCAAGTTGGCCGGGTGTTGACTTTTGTTGACTTTTTCAAAATGGCCTAAATTGAATTCTTATCGATCGTGGGTGATTCCTAATGCTTATTTTGAAATGTTTGGTTGGTAATTTGCTAGATATTGTTGGTTCAGAGGCATGTTTGAAAGGCAAAGCTGTGATTGAGATTTGAGTGGCCTTTGGAGCGAGGTAAGTGTTGTGTCTAACCTTGACTTGAGGGAATTAGGAACCCTCAGACTATGTATTATGTGAATTCCATGTGAGCAACGTATATGCAAGGTGACGAGTGCTTATACGCCGCCGAATTATCTGTTTTTCCCTGATTTTCTGCTTTACTTTAACTGTTTCTTTCCATGTTTTATTTGTTACACATGCTCTAAATGCTGTCCATGCTCATCCGCTACATGCTAGTCAATATCTTCTTCTGTTAATCATGCTAGCTTCTTTCATAGTTTCCCTTAATCCCTGCTATTTATTTAATTTGGCTTGTTTGTACTTTCTAACTGTAAATTGTTGGTTTGGTCTCGTTTTGTAGTGTTATTTTTGTGTAGACTCTATGTTGAACGAGGTTTCTTTTCTTGGTTCAGTTTGGTATTTATTTATCGTAAAGGCCTTGTGATTTCGATTGCTGAATTAACTGTGTACATTTATTATTTATATTATTTATTGATATTGATATGGAGGAATAAGGGAGAATATATATATATATATATACGGTGGGATCGGGTTGCACGCCGCAATAAGTGAAACAAGGGTGTATTGATATGGTGAAATAAGGGGGAATATGTATTATACGGTGGGATCGGGCTGCACGTCGCAACATATATATATATATATATATATATATTGTTACGGAGAAATAAGGGAGGATTATGTGTTGTCTGGTGGGATCAGATTGCACGCTGCAACAACTTATATATTTACATTTCTTGAGCTGCATTGTTTCTTTATTTTTTCGGTACTCCTATTTGAGCTGTCAAAGGTTGGTAAATCTGGACAATACTGGTTTATTTCGAGGTCGTGGTTATCATTTCCTATTGGCTGTTAATTTTTGTACTTTATTTCAATTATTCTGTCATTATTATATGATGCGTACAGGTTTTAGTGTAGGTGACTCCCCTTATCCTCGTCACAACTTCGTCGAGGTTAGGCTCGGCACTTACCAGTACTTGAGGTCGGTTGTACTGATACTGCACTCTGCACACTGTGCATATTTTGGGGACGGTCCCAGCGACGGATATTAGAGAGCCCGGATCGGACAGCTTACGTAGACTTGAGGTACAGTTGCTCAGCATTCGTAGCTCCTGAACTCCCCTTCTTGTTCTTACTTAGCTATGTATCTTCTTTTCGAACAACTTTATGTTATTTCAGACCTTTGTATGTAGTATTCTAGTAGCTCGTGCACTTGTGACACCAGATTCAGGGATTGTTATAGACGTTTGGCAGTTTTATCTTCCGCATCGTTATTTCAGTTATTCCAATTGCCTTTTGTTATCACTTAAGCTGTTAAAAGAATTATGTTGTTCTAACGTTGGCTTTAGCAAGTGAAATGTTAGGCGCAACCACGATCCCGACGGTGGGAATTCCGGATCGTGACAAGTTGGTATCAGAGCACTAGGTTACATAGGTCTCACGAGTCACTAGTAAACTTCGTAGAGTCTGGTGGATCAGTACGGAGACGTCTGTACTTATCTTCCGGAGGCTACAGAGTTAGGAGCAGTTTCACTTCTATTCTTCTCTGTGGTGCGATTTTATTCTATCCTAGCTGATTGAACTTTTCTATTCCATTCTCTCGAGGATGGCAAGGACGCGTACCACATCTTCAGCCCCGAACTCGAGCAGCAGCACCAGCGGTGGAGCCTCAGGTAGAGTTTTATGAGGAGGTTCCAGCCCAAACTGTGCCTGTCGGGCCAGCTCAGGTTTCGGAGGGTTTCATCGCCACCCAGTGCTTCAGGATGCTTTGGTCCGTCTAATGGGCCTTATCGAGAGCGTTGCTCAGACCGGCGTGCCGTCTCTCAGGCTGGGGGAGGAATCCAGACTCCCGCTGTTCACACTCCGGAGTAGATGGTTCCCCAGTTTCAGACTCCAGCAGCCCAGCCAGTTGGGGTAGTTTCACCGGGTGTTGCAGCACAGACCGGTGATGGATCAGCTATGTCTTTTGAGACTTTGTGGAGATTGGATAGGTTTACCAAGCTTTTCCTAGTTCATTTCAGCGGTGCATCTTCAGAGGATCCCAGGACTATTTGGACAGCTGCCATGAGGTTATTCGGAACATGGGGATAGTAGAGACTAATGGGGTCGACTTTGCTGTATTTCATTTGTCAGGTTCCGCCAAGAGATGGTGGATGGATTATATGTCGACCAGACCGGCGGGATTGCCTGCTCTTACTTGGGACCAGTTCTCCCATTTGTTTCTTGTGAAGTTCCTTCCTATCACTCAGAGGGAGAGCTACTGAGGCAGTTCGAGCGTCTTCAGCAGGGCTCTATGACCTGAGTATGAGACCCGATTTGTGGATTTATCCCGTCATGCTATTCTTCTGCTTCCTACAGAGAGAGAGAGAGAGAGAGAGAGAGAGAGAGAGAGAGAGAGAGAGAGAGAGAGAGAGAGAGAGTGAGAGTGAGAGTGAGGAGGTTTATTGAGGGACTTGCTCAATCTATCAGATTGCAGATGGCTAAGGAGACAGGGAGTGAGATTTCCTTTCAGGCGGCTGCTAATGTCGCCAGGCGTATCGAGGATGTTCTTTCGTTGGGAAGGAGTCAGGGGTCTGACAAGAGACCTCGTCATTCAGGTGGTTTCAGTGGTGCCTCATCTACAGGCAGGGGTACTTTCGGTAGAGGTCATCCTCCCAGGCCATATCATTCACCGCTTCAGGTGTCCTATAGTGCTTCAGGGGGTTGTGGTCATTATGTGCCTCATTCTGGACAGCCCGCCTACAGTGCACCGCTAGCTCCTATCAGTGCACCTCCTATCCAGAGTTATTATCGTGGTCATCCGGCCCGTTCAGGTCAGTCTCAGTTTCAGCAGCCACAGTACCAGGATGGATGTTTTGAGTGTGGTGATTATGGGAATATTAGGAGGACTTGTTCGAGATTATTGGGCGGCATGTCACAGTAGGGTTCTCGTGCCATGATTCTGGCACCGGTTGCACCACCGCCCGCTCAGCCCGCTAGAGGTGGAGGTCCGGCCTCTAGAGGTGGAGGTCAAGCCGTTAGAGGTGGAGGTCAGGCCGCTAGAGGTGGAGGCCAGCCAGTAGGAGGCCGTCCTAGAGATATGATTCAGAGTGGTGGGGCCCAGCCCTGATGCTATGCCTTTCTAGCCAGGCCTGAGGCTGAGTCATCCGATGCTGTTATCACAGGTACTGTTTCAGTTTGCAGTAGAGATGCTTCAGTTCTATTTGATCTAGGATCTATTTATTCATATGTATCGTCCTATTTTGCTTCGTATCTGGTTGTGCCTCGTGATTCTTTGAGTTCTCCTGTGTATGTGTCCATGCCCGTGGGAGATTCTATTGTTGTAGATCGTGTCTATCGTTCATGTGGTTGTAATTGGAGGCCTTGAGACTAGTGTAGATCTTTTTCTTCTCGATATGGTTGATTTTGATGTCATATTGGGTATGGATTGACTGTCACCTTATCATTCTATATTTGATTGTCACGCCAAGATGGTGACCTTAGCCATGCCGGGGTTTCCTCGACTAGAGTGGAGAGGGACTCCTGGCCATTGTACCAGCAGAGTTATTTCGTATGTGAAGGCTCGGCATATGGCCGAGAAGGGTTGTCTAGCTTATTTGGCATATGTTCCTGATTCCAGTGCAGAGGTTCCTTCTATGGATTAAGTACCAGTTGTTCGTGAGTTTCCAGAGGTGTTTCCTGCAGACCTGCCGGGGATGCCACCCGACACGAATATTGACTTCTGTATTGATTTGGCTCGGGGAACTCAGCCCATTTCTATTCCGCCATACCGTATGGCCCCGACAGAGTTGAAAGAATTGAAGGACACCACTAAAAAAATCAGGTTTTAGCGACGGACAAATTTTGTATCTAAATAGAAAAATACGTCGCTAATCTCATTTAGCAACGAATTAGCAACGGATTATCAAGAAATTCTTCTAGCTACGATTATTTTAGCGACAGATTAGCGACGATGTTCGTAGCTAATTTTAGTTTTTTTGTAGTGGGAGCAGTTGCAAGATTTGCCTGACAAGGGCTTTATTAGACCTAGTGTCTCTCCCTGGGGTGCGCCTGTGTTGTTTGTGAAGAAGAAGGATGGATCGATGAGCATGTGCATAGATTATCGGCAGTTGAACAAAGTCACCATCAAGAACAAGTATCCATTGCCGGGGATTGATGACTTATTTGATCAGCTTCAGGGTGCCAAAGTGTTTTCGAAGATTGATTTGAGATCTGGCTACCATCAGTTGAGGATTAGGGCATCCGATGTCCCTAAGACAACTTTTCTTACTCGGTATGGGCATTATGAGTTTCTAGTGATATCAATTGGGCTAAGAAATGCCCCAGCAGCATTTATGGATTTGATGAACCGGGTGTTCAAGCCCTATCTGGATTCCTTTGTGATTGTGTTTATTGATGATATCTTGATCTAATCCCGCAGTCGAGAGGAGCGTGAGCAGCATCTTCGGATTGTTCTTCAGACTCTAAGAGACAGCTAGTTATATGCTAAGTTTTCGAAATGCGAGTTTTGGTTGAGTTCAATTGCTTTCTTGGGTCACGTTGTATCAACAGAGGGTATTCAGGTGGATCCGAAGAAAGATTGAGGCAGTGAAGAACTGGCCCAGGCTCACATCAGCTACAGAGATCCGGATTTTCTTGGAATTGGCGGGCTGTTATCGTTGGTTTGTGGAGGGGTTTTCATCTATAGCAGCCCCGAACTAGGTTGACCTAGAAGGGTGCCCCGTTCAGATGGTCAGACGAGTGTGAGGCGAGCTTTTCAGAAGCTCAAGATTGCTTTGTCTACGGCGCCAGTGTTAGTGTTGCCCATAGGTTCAGGATCTTACACGGTATATTGTGATGTATCTCGTATTGGACTTGGTGCAGTATTGATGCAGGGTGGCAAGGTTATTGCATATGCTTCGCAGCAGCTGAAGGTTCACGAGAAGAATTATCCAGTTCATGACTTAGAGTTGGCAGCCATTGTTCATGCGCTGAAGATTTGGAGGCACTATCTTTATGGCGTGTCATGTGAGCTGTTCACGAATCATCGAAGTTTGTAGTATTTGTTCAAGCAAAAGGAACTTAATTTGAGGCAGAGAAGGTGGTTAGAGCTATTGAAAGACTATGATATCACCATTTTGTATCATCCCGGGAAGGCCAATGTGGTGGCCGATGCTTTGAGTAAGAAATCAGCCAGTATGGGCAGCCTTGCGTTCATTCCAGTCGGTGAGAGACCGCTTGTATTAGATTTTCAGGCTTTGGCCAATCAGTTCGTGAGGTTGGATGTTTCTGAGCCCAGTCGTGTTCTAGCTTGTACCGTCGCTCGGTCTTCATTGTTTGAGCGCATCAGGGAGTGGCAGTATGATGACCCTCATTTTCTTGTCCTTAGGGATATAGTGCGGCAGGGAGATGCCAATCAGGTTACGGTGGGAGATGATGGAGTTTTGAGGATGCAGTGTTGTGTTTGTGTGCCTAATGTGGATGAACTTCGTGAGTTGATTCTAGAGGAGGCCCAAAGTTCCCGCCATTCTATTCATCCGGGCGCCGCCAAGATGTATCAGGATTTGCGGCAGCATTATTAGTGGAGGAGGATGAAGAAGGACATAGTTGCATATGTAGCTCAGTGTCTAAATTCTCAGCAAGTAAAGTACGAGCATCAGGGACCAGGTGGTTTGCTTCAGAAGATAGAGATTCCAGAATGAAAATGGGAGTGTATCACTATGGATTTTGTTATTGGACTCCCACGGACTCAGAGTAAGTTTGATGCAGTTTAGGTCATTGTGGACAGGCTGACCAAGTCAGCGCATTTCATCCCTTTGGCAATTTTGCTATTTTTCATAGAGGTTGGCAGAGATTTATATCCGTGGGATCGTTCGTCTTCACGGTGTGCCCTTGTCTATCATTTCTGATCGAGGTACGCAATTCACCTTGCATTTCTGGAGGGCAGTGCAGCGTGTTGGGCACGCAGGTTGAGTTGAGCACAATATTTCATCCCCACACGGACGGACAGTCCGAGCGCACTATTCAAATCTTAGAGGATATGCTCAGCGCTTGTGTTATTGACTTCGGATGCTCTTGGAATCAGTTCTTGCCACTTGCGGAGTTTGCCTACAACAACAGTTATCAGTTGAGCATCCAGATGGCTCCCTATAAGGCATTATATGGTAGACGGTGCCGATCGCCGGTCGGATGGTTTGAGCCGGGAGAGGCTCGGTTATTGGGTACAGATTTAGTACAGGATGCCTTGGATAAGGTCTAGATCATTCAGGATAGACTTCGTGCAGCTCAGTCCAGGTAGAAGAGTTATGCCGACCGTAAGGGCCGTGATGTTGCATTCATGGTCAGAGAGAGAGTATTGCTCCGTGTGTCACCCATGAAGGGTGTAATGAGATTTGGAAATAAGGGCAAGTTGAGCCCTAGGTACATCGGGCCTTTTGAGATTCTTCAGCGAGTGGGTGAGGAGGCTTACAAGCTCGCATTGCCACCCAGTTTATCAGCAGTTCATCCGTATTCCACGTGTCCATGCTCCGGAAGTATCAGGGTGATCCATCCCACGTGTTAGATTTCAGCTCTGTCTAGTTGGACAAAGATTTGACTTATGAGAAAGAGTCGGTAGCTATTCTAGACCGGCAGGTTCGTCAGTTGAGGTCGAAGAGTTATCCTTCAATTCGAGTGCAGCGGAGAGGTCAGCCCGTTGAGGCAGCTACTTGGGAGTCCGAGTCCTACAAGCGGGGTAGATATCCCCACCTTTTTTCCCCCAGCTCAAGTACTTTTCTATGTCCGTTCGAGGACGAACAGTTGTTTTAGAGATGGAGAATGTGATGACCCAAAAGGTCATCTTATGATTTAAAATTAAATTTTGTGTTTTGAAGCCTTAAAAATCTCATTTTTACCCTTCCCGATTTGCGTGCGCAATCGGGGCGTATTTCCTGAAAGATTTTTGTTAAAAGATGATGAAAATAATAATTTTTGCCTAAAAAGTTGATTTTAGTTGACTTCGGTCAATTTTTTTTGTAAATGGATCCGGACTTGTGTTTTGACAGTCCCGGTGGGTCCGTAATAAAATATGGGACTTGGACGTATGCCCGGAATCGAATTCCGAGGTCCCTAGCTCAAGATATGAATTTTTGTTGAAAATTGAAAAGCTGAAAATCTATGGTTTTAAGAATTTGGTTAATATTTGATCTTGTTAGTATCGGGTTCATATCTTGGTTCTGGAGCCCGGTTAAGGCTGTATGGTGGGCCGGTCTGGGACCGGGCCCGGACCGGGCCCGCGGTCTTAACGGGCTAAACGATCCCGGCGGGCCGGTCCTGGTGGGCCGGTCCCTGATGGTGTAGAAAGCCCGTGGCGGGCTGGTCTCTTGCGTGAGGCCCACGAGACCGGGACCGCTAAGCCCGGGACCGGCAGGCGGTCCTGGGCCGGTTCAACCGGGCCTAACGGTTCCAACGGCTCTTTTCTAAAAAAAAACTTTTTTTTTTTTTAAAAAAGACCAAACGGTCAGATTTTAAAATCTAGCCGTTGGCCTTTAATTTTCAACCGTTTTGGAACTTTAAAAAATTAGCCATTTGGCCCCCAAACTTTATTTTAACCCCAAACTTTATATAATTACACTTTTTTCCAATTCTCAACTATAATACCCCCTCATTCTTTCATTTTTACTCCACCAATTTCATCAATTATCTCAATCTCTCTCAATCTCTCTCAATCTATATCAATTTCTCTTGTATAATTGCTTATTTTATTATTGCAATTCGTGAAAAATTGTGAAGTTGGTGAATTGAAGTATTCAGTACTTCAAGTCTTCAACGATTTTCAATTTTCAAGAAGTTGTTCGGCAATTCGGTAAACTCGTTCCAACTCTTAAGTTTTAAGAATATATTTTTGTGTGTTTAGTTTGCATAATTGTATTAATATGGCATTTTGCTCATGAAAAAGAATGTTGTGTAAGGTGTGAAATACTAAAATAGGTCTAGTTCACAATCATCTAAAAGCTGCGGGCCTATAAAAGCATCTTAAATTCTTGGACGGAGTTAAAGGGGTTCTCAAGGTGATAATTTTGATGAGACTTCACATCTAAATGAGCTCAAGTTTATTTGTCGCAGGGAACTTGAAAAGGAGAATCCAGACGGGCACCTTGGATCTTTTGGAATGGTGGAAAGCAAGGGAAAGTTATTTTCCGGTTCTTGCAAGGATGGCCGGATATTTATCTATTCAAAGCTTCACAGTGCATCAGAAGCGCTTTCATGTCAAGCAAGACTTAAATAAGGTGAATCATAGAGCCATCTATGAGGGAGAGTTGAAAAATCAGTACTATTCAGAGATTTGGATCCGCTCGGAAAGAAGAAACTTTGGACTTGCAGAATCACAACCGGAGATAGACGAAGCTTATGAAGAAAATGATAGCGGAACTATTGCGGAGGATGCTGCTTCGCCAAGGAAGCGGTGATGCAAGCTTCTTTCCGCCACCACCGAACGGAACTCCTCCGAGTACCTTGAAGGATTTATGAGATTTGGTTAGATGAGTACAATTAGGTTATGGTGTAATTGTACTTGGCATATCTTCTTTTAGTTTTTTTTCCTTTTAATGGGTGGTATTATAGTACCCTTGTTTGTCTCAATTCATTGGAGGGAAGAAGACTATAAAAGATATGCCATTTTTTGGTAATAAAATTATAAGACACATGCCCTAGAATATCTCTTGTGCAATATTTTTTTGTCTTTAACTATCGTTCAATTATTTATAAAGCTTATAATATATATACATAACATAAATATATACTACAAGAAAATATATAAGCTATAATATATATACATAACATATCAATATATACTACAGAGAAAATATATAAGGGAATATATATACATACATACAATATTACTACAAGAAAATATATAAGGGAATATATATACATAACATACTATATATACTACAAGAAAATATATAAAAGGGAATATATATACATAACATACTATATATAGTATAGGCTATACTAGTATACTATATATATTTATATTTACCATGAGAAGTAGTACTATATATAATACTAACA
>NW_017671059.1:209383-220948 GCF_001879085.1 Nicotiana attenuata | reverse complement strand
AAAAAGAGAGAGTGACTCTATGGGAAGCTTTGATCCAGGTACTATTCAAGAGATTGGAGTCCGCTCGAAAGAAGAAACTTTGGACTTGGCAGAATCACAACCGGAGATAGACGAAGCTTATGAAGAAAATGATAGCGGAAACTTTGCGGAGGATGCCTGCTTCGCCGGAAGCGGTGATGACAAGCTTTTTCAGCCACACCATACGGAACCTCCCTCCGATTACCTTGAAGGATTTATGAGATTTGTTAGATGAATACAATGTAGGTTATGGTGTAATTGTACTTGGCATATCTTCTTTTAGTTTTTTTTCCTTTTAATGGTGGTGATTAAGTACCCTTGTTTGGGCTCATTCATTGGAGGGAGAAGACTATAGAAAGATATGCCATTTTTGGTATAAAAATTATAAGACATGGCCCTGTCAATATCTCTTTGCAATATTTTTTGTCTTTAACTAACCGTGTCAATTATTTTATTAAAGCTTATAATATATATACAATAACATATAAATATACTACAAGAAATTATAAGCTATAATATATATACATAACCATATCAAATATATACTACAAGAAAATATATAAGGGAATATATATACATACATACAATATATACTACAAGAAAATATATAAGGGAATATATATACATAACATACTATATATACTACAAGAAAATATATAAGGGAATATATATACATAACATACTATATATAGTATACTATACTAGTATACTATATAATATTATATTTACATGAAGAAGTAGTAATATATATACTAAAAAACAAAATTTAAAATGAGGGCCCCACCCCCAATGACCACCAACGGGTCCATATTAATTGCACAAATAGCATTTTTTTTTTTCCAATTTCAAAACTAACCTTTCTAACACTATAAGTACCCCCCTCCCTCTTCTTCATTTCAATACCTCATTTCTTCAATTCTAAAATTTCTCTTCAATCTCTCAATCTCCAATTTTTCAAGACTTCAAGTCTCAATCTCAATTTTTCAAGTTAAATCATGCCTCGTTCGGAAAGAGTGCGCTTATTTGTTTCGCAATACTATGAAGTGCTTGAAGAAAATGAAGAAGGCCAAATATTAAAGTGCAAGAACTGTGGAAGAGTCTTAAATTTTCGTTCAGGGTGTACCACAGGCATTTTAAGGAGGCATATAAAGTATTGTGTTGAGGGTATTTATCCGCAAATTCGTCTTTAAGATTTTTCAACAATTTGTGTTATTTTAAAATTATTAGACGTATTTATGCTTCATGTTGTACTTTGTTATTAATTTATTATGCATGCCAATTTAGTTTTACTATTGATTTGTTATTTTACATTTTCGTCAAACACTTTAATAATTAGATTTCTATATTATATATACTACATATATTTATATAGCCATGCATAAGAGCAATTTATATATATACATACACATATGGTTTACAAGAAATTGCCTTAAATAAAAAAATTAAAAAAAAGCCCGAAAATAAAAAAAGCCCGTTAGGCCCGCTAAGCCCACGAGCCCGGCCCATTTAGCCCAGGACCATATGGGCTTAGGCCCGTCACGGGCTGGTCCTACCCGTTGAGCCCACGAAGCCCGGGACCGCGAAGCCCGGGACCGCCAGAGCCCAGGACCGCTAAGCCCAGGCCCGTTTAGCCCGGCCCGTTTAGCCCATTTAGGCCCGGGCCCGGCCCACCATACAGCCTTAAGCCCGGTACAGGTTCATTATGATATTTGACTTGTTTGTGAAATTTGGTGAGAAGCGGAGTTGGTTTGAAGTGATTCAGACGTCCGGTTGTGAAGTTAGAAGTTCTAAAGTTTTTTAAAAAAATTTCATTTGATTTGGTGCTAAACTTGTAATTCTAGATGTTATTTTGGTGATTTGATCGCGCGAGTGCAAATTCATATGATGTTTTAAGACTTGTGTGTATGTTTGGTTTGGAGCCCCAAGGGCTCAGGTGAGTTTCGGATGGGCTACGGAGTGATTTGAACCTTAGAAAGATTGCTGGTGTTCTTCAGTTGTGTTGCAGGCCTCAGAAGCTTCGCATTTACGACTATTGTTGAGGTCGCATTTGCGAGCGAAGAGAAGCTGGGCCAGTATATGTTCGCAAATGCGAACAATACTTCGCATTTGCGATGGGTACAGGGGAAAGGCAGACTTCGCAATTGCGAAGACTGGATCGCAATTGCAAAGGCAGCAGAAATACGGGGAGTTCGCATTTGCGAGCTTTGCAATTGCGAAGCTCAGGTCGCAAATGCGACATCTGCAACTGTGTAAAAAAGGACTTAGACGGGATTTTTCATTCATTCTCCAATTTTTCAAAATCTAAAACACAAGAGGCAATTTTCCAAAGACTTTTTCTTTTCCAAATCTTAAGTAAGTGATTCTTAACTAGTTTCTTTCAATCTTTCACTTCTTTTTACAAGAATTCAACCTAGAATCGAAGGTTTTCATGGTGGAATTGGGGATTATTGGGTAGAAGCTAGGGATTTCGAAATTTGGGGATTTAGACCTCAAATTGAGGTTGGATTCCAAACCAATTGTATATCCGGGCTCGGGGGTGAATGGGTAAACAGGTTTTGGTCCAAATTTCGGGTTTGGACCAAGCGAGCCCGGGTGTTGACTTTTTCAAAAATGGCCTAAATTGAATTCTTATCGATCATGGGTGATTCCTAAGGCTTATTTTGAAATGTTTGGTTGGCAATTTTCTAGATATTGTTGGTTCGGAGGCATGTTTGAAAGGCAAAGCTGTGATTGAGATTTGAGTGGCCTTTGGAGCGAGGTAAGTGTTGTGTCTAACCTTGACTTGAGGGATTTAGGAACCCCCGGATTATGTATTCTGTGAATTCCATGTGAGCGGCGTATATGCAAGGTGACGAGTGCTTATACGCCGCCGAATTATCTATTTTTCCCTGATTTTCTGCTTTACTTTAACTGTTTCTTTCCATGTTTTATTTGTTACATGCTCTAAATGCTGTCCATGCTCATCTGCTACATGCTAATCAATATCTTCTTCTGTTAACCATGCTAGCTCCTTTCATAGTTTCCCTTAATCCATGCTATTTATTTAATTTGACTTGTTTGCACATTCTAACTGTAAATTGTTGGTTTGGTCTCGTTGTGTAGTGTTATTTTCGTGTAGACTCTATATTGAACGAGGTTTCTTTTCTTGGTTCAGTTTGGTATTTATTTATCGTAAAGGTCTTGTGATTTCGATTTCTGAATTGACTTTGTACATTTGTTATTTATTGATATTGATATGGAGGAATAAGGGATAATATATTATACGGTGGGATCGGGTTGCATGCCGCAGTATATATATATATATATATATATATATATATATATATATATATATATATATATATATATATATATATATATATTAAATGTGCAATAATAAAATTTTAAATAAATATTTCCATAGTTGGGCTGGTTCGACTTTTTCGGATTATCTTTTCACTTAAAACCAAAATCAAACTAAGTTTAATCAATTTTTAAAATTCAAAATGAAACCAAAATATTATTGACTTGGCAATGGATAATCCGATAATAAAGGTAGAAATAGAATTTAGTTAGATTAATATAGTATGCCCAATATTGTGGCAATTAAATAAAAGAGAATGAATCAACGCCTCAAAATGGGGAATGTATTACAACAATAATTTCTTCTATTTAGAGAGGGAAATGTGCAGTAATTCATTCATCAATGGCACTACCATTTTCTTCATCTTCCTCAGTCCTACCAATCTAGATTTTCCCCAATCAATTTCTGTGTTCTTTTCGCTTGTACTAATTTCGGAACACTTAACCCTTATTTCTTCTATTTCGATTTGTTGTGTGTCAATTTACTATATATGGGCAGCAGCAAAATTGGCCGTAGGCCTTTCCCTAAAGATTTAGACGGAGAAATTCTACTCAGGCTGCCCGTGAAGTCATTGTTTAGATTCAAATGCGTGTGCAAGAACTGGTATGTTCTTATCAAGAGCCCCGCTTTTATTAGAAAACACTTGAATTGTAGCAAGAATGAGCTTCCCAATTACTGATTTATAAATATAATGCGCGTGATGATTCCTTTCTCATTACTTTGATTTCAGAGAATCATGGTGATGGTGAAGCTCCTGATTATATCCATAGATTTAAAGGTTTGACGAAAGTTATAGGTTCTGTGGATGGATTGTTTTTGTTGCAAAGAGAAATTGATCCCGAAAATAGATACATGCAAATCTTTGCAATGGCGCTGTGGAATTCTTCGACCAGAGAGGCGAGGCACCTCCCTCCACACAAAATCTAGTACACTCACTATGGGTTCGGATTAGATCCCTTGACTAATGACTATAAAGTGGTTTACTATAATTTTCACTTTGGTGAATATTAATATGCAGCTGTCTACTCTTGTTCTATGGACTCATGTAGAAACATTACACCTAAAATTAAATTCAATTCCTGCGGACGCTCTTTAAATGAAGCCTATGGTACTGCTTATCTGAATGGGGCTTATTATTGGCTGATAAGGGAGGGGCTTAAGCCCAGTATTCTTTCGTTTGACTTTAGCAATGAGGTGTTTGAAGAGATTAAAGGGCCAGATGTTATCTCTTTTAGTTCTCTGATATTGCTTGACGACTCGGTTGCCCTCTTGACCTTTAATGGAAATTGTTTTTATGATATATGGGTAATGATCCAACCAGGGGTTTGGAACAAACTTTTTACCTTCCAAAACTTTAGAGGTATTAAGACTTGGTATTCCAGCAGTCTCATTTTGGCAACTAGACGTTCTTGGCTAGTCTCCTATAATGTTAGGACTAAGAAGACACGACGTCTTGGATTTTGTCACCCAGTCCTGCGACGCAGCTGTGGGGTTTATGTTTATAAGGAAAGCTTAGTAACATTGAAATGAGAGAATGTATAGCAGCTGGACCATCGCAACTTTCCTGATGCCTCCTTTGAGCTTTAAACAAGAGTATGCAACAAACTCAAGTGTGGAGAACATAGAGGGGGAGCGACAAACACAGCATTCCGTAGTTATTAGAGTGTTCCAGCGAATTGATGTAGAGTAGGTTTGCGGGATGAATGAATTGATTTGAATTCCTGACTCTTACCTTTTTAATACAGTTATGAAGGAATTACAGCGATATACTCCTTTGATTTTTTTCGTTAGATTTGCTACTGTGTCACTTTAGTGAGAAAAGTTACAAGATATGCCGAAATATTTGGTTCATAAAGATTTTGGAATCCAGTCTGCAGAAACTTTGGAGTGAGAAATTCGAGCGATTTATATATCACATGTTCTGCTCATTCATTCTGTCTTCATCTTGTATTTGTATTCCTTTGTAGTAGCATCCTGTTGCTTTGACATTTGCTATAGGAATTTTGAATAGTGAGCTGAATGGAGAGAGTACCTCATCTCTGTGAAACAAATTATATTGAGATATTGCAAGACATGAGCTTTCTACTTTGTTTTTCTACTTCACATTTGCAGGATAGGAATATGAACAGGCCCTGGAAGTTCCTCAGGAGCTAAAATCTCCGTTTGGGCCATTTTCTTATCACGTGTTCAATCTGTCTTCATATTGTATTTGCGTTCCTAACTCTGTAATAGCAATTTGTTGCTTTGACATTAGCAATAGGAAATTGAACAGTGAGAAACTAGATGGGCAGCTTTTTAGCATATATAGGAAACTATTGACAAATGCATTGTTTTTATTTGTTTTAATAACTGTTACCTATTTGTTTTCTGATACATGATCAATACAAGTCATTAAAGAACACATAATCATTTTGTCCCTCAAATGTTGAAATGCTTTTATTCACCATATTTCGTTCAGCTTTTATTCAACTTACAAGGTTAGATTTCAAGGAAAAGAGAGCGATGCAAGGAACAAAAAATTGATGTGTTACACTCGCTTGGTTTAACTTGTAAAAGAAAAAGTTAATAAAGTTTTTTGTTGGACATTCCTTACAAGGTTAAATTTTAAGGAAAAGAGAGCGATGCAAGGAACAAAAAAAGATGTGTTGCACGTGCTTGGTTTAACTTGTAGAAAAGAAAATTAATAAAGTTTTTTGTTAGACATTCCTTACATGGTTAGATTTTAAGAAAAAGAGAGCGATGCAAGGAACAAAAAACTAATATGTTGCACGTGTTTCGTTTAACTTGTAGAAGAGAACATTATTAAAGTTTGGTTGACATACCTTAAAATGTTAGATTTTAAGGAAAAGAGAGCGATGCAAGGAACAAAAAGAATTGATGTGTTGCACGTGCTTGCTTTAATTTATAGAAGAGAAAATTAATAAAGTTTTTTATTAGACATTCCTTACAAGGTTAGATTTTAAGAAAAAGAGAGCGATGCAAGGAACAAAAAATTGATGTGTTGCACGTGTTTCATTTAACTTGTAGAAGAGAACATTAATACAGTTTTTTGTTGGATATTCCTTATACGGTTAGATTTTAAGAAAAAAAGAGCGATGTAAAGTAAGAAAAATTGATGTATTGCACGTGCTTGGTTTGACTTATAGAAAGGAAAATTAATAAAGCTTTTTGTCGCACATTCCTTACACGTTTAGATTTTAAGGAAGCGAGAGCGATGCAAGGGACGAAATATTGATGTGTTACACGTGCTTAGTTTGGCTAGTAGAAGAAAATATTAATAAAGTTTTTTGTTGGACATTCCTTACAAGGTTAAATTTTAAGGAAAAGAGAACGATGCAAGGAACAAAAAATTGATGTGTTGCACGTGCTTCGTTTAACTTATAGAAGAGAAAATTAATGCAGTTTTTATTTATTTGACATTCCTTACAAGGTTAGATTTTAAGGTAAAGAGAGCGATGCAAGGAAAAAAAATTGATGTGTTGCACGTATTTCGTTTAACTTGTAGAAGAGAAAATTAATACAACTTTTTTTGTTGGACATTCCTTACAAGGTTAGATTTTAAGGAAAAGAGAGAGATGTAAGTTAAAAAAAATTGATGTGTTGCACGTGCTTGGTTTAACTTGTAGAAGAAAAAATAAATACAGTTGTTCGTTAGACATTCCTTACAAGATCAGATTTTAAGAAAAAAAGAGAGCGATGCAAGGTACGAAAAATTGATATGTTGCACGTGCTTGGTTTGACTTATAGAAGAAAAAATTAATACAGTTTTTTGTTGAACATTCCTTACAAGGTTAGATTTTAAGGAAAAGAGAGCGAGGCAAGGAAAAAAATTGATGTGTTTCACAACCTCGGTTTAACTTGTAGTAGCTAAAATTAATACAGTTTTTTTTTGGGACATTCCTTACAATGTTAGATTTTAAGGAAGCGAGAGCGATGCGAGGGACGAAAAATTGATGTGTTGCACGTGCTTGGTTTGACTTGTAGAAAAGAAAATTAATAAAATTTTTTGTTGTACATTCCTTACAAGGTTAGATTATAAGGAAGCAAGTGCGATACGAGGGACGAAAAATTGATGTGTTGCACGTGCTTGGTTTGACTCGTAGAAAAGAAAATTAATAAAGTTTTTTGTTGGACATTTGTTACACGGTTAGATTTTAAGGAAGCTAGAGCGATGCGAGGGACGAAAAATTAATGTGCTGCACTTGCTTGGTTTGACTTGTAGAAGAGAAAATTAATAAATTTTTTTGTTGGACATTCGTTACACGGTTAGATTTTAAGGGAGCGAGAGCGATGCGAGGGACGAAAAATACAAGTGTTGCACGTGCTTGGTTTAACTTGTAGAAGAGAAAATTAATAAAGTTTTTTTGGACATTCTGTGATGACCTGGCCGGTCGTCTTAAGAATTAACGCCCCGATCCCCTATTAACTGCTTCCCCTAAGTTCATTTCTGCTATTTTGGGTTGCCGGGACGTTCGGTGTTGAGTTTCGGAGAGTTTTGGGACACTTAGTCCCTAAATGAGAGCTTAAGTGTTGAAAAGTGATCCGTAGTCGGAACAGTGTGAAGACGACCTCGAAATGGAAATCCAATGGTTCAGTTAGCTCCGTTAGGTGATTTCGGGGTTGGGAGCGTGTTCGGAATGTATTTTCGAAGTCCGTAGCTCATTAGGCTTGAAATGCCGAAGTTTGAATTTTTGAAGTTTCCCGGTCCGATAGTGAGATTTAGATCCGAGGGTCGGAATGGAATTCCGGAAGTTGCAGTAGCTCCGTCATGTCACTTGGGATGTGAGTGTAAAATTTCAGGTCATTTGGACGAGGTTTGGTTAGGTTTTTGATCGAAAGCGTGTTTTGTTAGAATTTGAAGTTCTTAGGCTTAAATCCTTGTTTAATTCGAGTTTCCGGCGTTGTTTTAGGTGGTTTAAGGATTGGTACAAGTTTGAATGATGTTATGGGATATGTCCGTAGGTTTGGTTGAGGTTCCGGGGGCCTCGGGTGTGTTTCAGATGCTCAACGGATCATTTTTCCTCTTATTTAATCTGCTGTAACTGCTGCTTCTGATATCCTCCTACGCGATCGCGATGGTTCTCCCGCGATCGCGATGCCTTGTTGAAGACCACCTCGAAAGCCTTCATCGCATTCGCATTAAGCCTTCCGCGATCGCGAAGGCCTATTTCTCTCTTCTTCCCGATCGCATTTCTCGTCCCGCGTTCGCGTAGTGTAAATTGGGACTTGAGGGCAGTTGCCACTTTTCTCTTCGCGATCGCATGAGTTCCTACGCGATTGCATAAGCCATATCTCATTTTCCCTTCGCGATCGCATCACTCTTCACGCGATCGCGATGTACAATTCTGGGCCTTATCGAATTTCCTCTACGCGATCGCGAGCGTTGTTCCGCGATCGCAATGAACAAAATGCCTGGGCAGTTATAAATATCTCAAAAACAAGGGTTAGCCATTTTTATCA
Organism: Nicotiana attenuata; assembly: GCF_001879085.1. Taxonomy (NCBI): domain Eukaryota; kingdom Viridiplantae; phylum Streptophyta; class Magnoliopsida; order Solanales; family Solanaceae; genus Nicotiana; species Nicotiana attenuata. The sequence goes on along the minus strand of NW_017671059.1, from coordinate 212,127 downwards.
AAATACAAGCTTGGGAGCTCGGATTTGGGAGAAATTTCGAAGGGTTTTCGAGAGCAACGATTGGGTAATAATTCTCTACTCTCTTATGCTTAATACCCACTAATCTAATCACAAATTCATCCTTAATTTCGGATTTTTGAATGAAAAATGGGTAAAACTTCATAGGCTAAACTATTGAGTTTTGAGTGGGTGTATGACCTCCGATTTGGGAGATTTTTATATGGTTAGACTCGTGAGAGTACGAGGGTTCTGAAAATGTAAAAATTATTCGATTCCGAGATGTTGGCATGAAGGGCATTTTTGTCATTTTATCTAATTTCGCGCCTTAGCGTTGAGTTATTTAGCAGAATCAGTTGCTTGCGATGTTATTTACAATGTGTAATTGAATTGAATAGATTTGGGCCATTTGGATTCGGATACTCGTGGCAAAGGCGTGGTTTCTAATTGATTTTGAGCCGGTTCGAGGTAAGTGGCTTGTCTAACCTTGTGTGGGGGACCTTTCCCCTTAGGATATGATATGTGGTAATTGAGTGCCTTGTACGTGAGGTGACGAGCGCGTACTTGAGCTAATTGTTGAAAAATCCGGTTTTTACTTAAGATATTGAGAATGAGTTTCCTTCATATTTGCCTTGTTTTACTTGCAGTTATAATCTGTGTTAGATTAGAAAAGCATGTTTAGTTCATTTAGCTTGCCTAATTGTTTAAGTTGCCTTGACTGTACTACGTGAATCATGCTAGGCTAGTACTACCTGATGTTTGTCTTTTGTACTTCATTTCTGAATATCTTCTGGTTGTGGTTGCGCATTTACATTGGGACTACGGATGTGGGATTCCGGTAGCTCCCCCCTTGTTTGTTTACTTTGGGACTGCGGGTTCGATTCCCGATAGATCCCCCTGCACATTTATTTTGGGACTGCGGGTTAGATTCCCGATAGATCCCCCTGCACATTGATAACTGGACTATGGGACGGTATCCCGGGAGATCCTTCGGATAAACACATATGATGGATTACGGGACGGTATCTCGGGAGATCCACTAGACAGTTGAGAAAAGGACTACAGGACGGTATCCTGGGAGATCCTCATTGTTACCATTGGTATTGAGCTATACTTATTCTGGGGTTGCTCCGTTCTTTGTGTATTTGATATTGCCTTGTTTAGCTTGTTTTATTCCACTGCTGTACTCGCCATTACTGCTTATTTTCATACTGTTGATTTATATTTTATTGCTTAACCTCAGTAGGGCCCTGACCTTCCTCGTCACTACCCAACCGAGGTTAGGCTTGACACTTACTGAGTACCGCTGTGGTGTACTTATGCCCTTCCTGTGCATGTTTTTTTCATGTGCAGATCCAGGTACCTCCACTCAGGCGCACTATCCTTGAGGCAGGGGAGAGCTACGGAACTTCGAGGTATATCTGCAGCGTCCGCAGACCGAAGAGTCTCCTTCCTTATTCTATTTGTAGTGTTTAGATTCTATCATGCTTTTGATGTAGACATTCTTGAGATTAGAGCATTTACAGTATTTCTATTAGCTTGTGTTTCCCGTGAGTTCCCGGGTTTTGGGATTGAGTTGTAGACTTCCGCATTTCTTTTGAGTTGTATAGGCCGAGCGGCCTTATATGCAGTTATTATTTTAATATGTTCAGTTTTAATTAATTATTCCGCAAGCTAGGTTATTATTTCTGCATTGTTAGGCTTACCTAGTTATAGGGACTAGGTGCCATCACGACATGTTCACGGAGGGCGAACAGGGGTCGTGACAAGTTGGTATCAGAGCTCTAGGTGCATAGGAGTCACGGAACACAGGCCGATTTATTAGAGTCTCGCTGATCGGTACGGAGACGTCTGTACTTATCTACGAGAGGCTATGTATCTGTTTAGGAAAAATCTTCATTTCATTTGAATTCCTTGTCGTGCGATATTTTGAACATCAATTCTAAACTTCTGACTTCTATTCTCTCACAGATGGTGAAGACACGTGCTACTCGAGATGATCAGGCACCTGCGCCCCCTACTGCAGCCGTCAGAGGCCGGGGCCGGGGGAGAGGTCGAGGACGCGCACGTGGTGCAGCCAGAGCACCTGCGCGAGCTGCCGCCGAGGTACCACCAGCAGATCCAGCCGGAGCCCAGACACCTGGCACACCTACTACTGCCACTACTACTTCAGCTCTCCAGGAGACTTTGGCTCAGTTCATGAGCATGTACACCAACTTGGCTCAGGCAGGGTTGCTTCCCCTTGCTGCAGCCACTTCCCAAGCCGGGGGAGGAGCACAGACTCCCGCCGTCCGCACTCCTGAGCAGCGAGTGCAGGTTGAGCAGGCCCCCGAGATTATTCCCGCACCGCCTGCAGCGCCAGTTCAGCCCGAGGATGGGTCAACTGCTTCAGAGGACGAGCAGCGGAGACTTGAGAGGTTCAAGAAGTATGATCCCCCAGTGTTCAGTGGATTAGCATCAGACGATGCCTTGGGATTTCTAGAGGAGTGTCATCGTATTCTTCGCACTATGGGCATAGTGGAGTCCAGCGGGGTTTTTTTCACTGCTTTTCAGCTTCGGGGAGCCGCCTATGATTGGTGGCGCACTTATGAGATAGACAGTCCAGTCGAGGCTGCTTCACTGACTTGGACCCAGTTCTCGGATATGTTCATGAGAGAGTTTGTTCCCCAGAGTCTCAGGGACGCATGGCGCGTAGAGTTTGAGCATTTGCGCCAGGGTGCTATGACCGTTTTGGAGTATGCTATCCG
>NW_017671059.1:191781-207341 GCF_001879085.1 Nicotiana attenuata | reverse complement strand
GCGAGTTGGGGAGGTTGGCCTATGAGCTTGCCTTAGCTCCCAGTTGGCCGGAGTCCATCCGGTATTTCATGTTTCGATGCTCCGGAGGTATCACGGTGATCCGTCGCACGTGTTGGATTTCAGTTCAGTCCAGTTTGACAAGGATCTATCCTATGTTGAGGAGCCAGTGGCTATATTGGACAGGCAGATCAGAAAGTTGAGGTCAAAGAACATAGCTTCAGTGAAGGTTCAGTGGCGGGGTCGGCCGGCCGAGGAGGCGACCTGGGAGACCGAGCAGGATATGCGCAGCCAGTACCCTCACCTTTTCACTACTTCAGGTATTTTCTCTATGCTCGTTCGAGGGAACGATTGTTTAAGTGTAGGAGGATATGACGACCCGGCCGGTCGTCTTAAGAATTAACGCCCCGATCCCCTATTAACTGCTTCCCCTAAGTTCATTTCTGCTATTTTGGGTTGCCGGGACATTCGGTGTTGAGTTTCAGAGAGTTTTGGGACACTTAGTCCCTAAATGAGAGCTTAAGTGTTGAAAAGTGGTCCGTAGTCGGAACAGTGTGAAGACGACCTCGGAATGGAAATCCGATGGTTCCGTTAGCTCCGTTAGGTGATTTTGGGGTTGGGAGCGTGTTCGGAATGTATTTTGGAAGTCCGTAGCTCATTTAGGCTTGAAATACCGAAGTTTGAATTTTTGAAGTTTCCGGTCCGATAGTGAGATTTTAATCCGAGGGTCGGAATGGAATTCCGGAAGTTGCAGTAGCTCCGTCATGTCATTTAGGATGTGAGTGCAAAATTTCAGGTCGTTTGGACGAGGTTTGGTTAGGTTTTTGATCGAAAGCGTATTTTGTTAGAATTTGAAGTTCTTAGGCTAAAATCCTTGTTTAATTCGAGTTTCCGACGTTGTATTAGGTGGTTTAAGGATTGGTAAAAGTTTGAATGATGTTATGAGATATGTCCGTAGGTATGGTTGAGGTTCTGGGGGCCTCGGGTGTGTTTCGGATGCTCAACGGATCATTTTTCCTCTTATTTTATCTGCTGTAACTGCTGCTTCTGATATCCTTCTACGCGATCGCGATGGTTCTCCCGCGATCGCGATGCCTTGTTGAAGACCACCTCGAAAACCTTCATCGCATTCGCATTAAGCCTTCCGCGATCGCGAAGACCTATTTCTCTCTTCTTCGCGATCGCATCTCTCGTCCCGCGTTCGCGTAGTGTAAATTGGGACTTGAGGGCAGTTGCCACTTTTCTCTTCGCGATCGCATGAGTTCCTACGCGATCGCATAAGCCATTATCTCATTTTCCCTTCGCGATCGCATCACTCTTCACGCGATCGCGATGTACAATTCTGGGCCTTATCAAATTTTCTCTACGCGATCGCGACCGTTGTTCCGCGATTGCGACCGTTGTTCCGCGATCGCGATGAACAAAATGCCTGGGCAGTTATAAATATTTCAAAAACGAGGGTTAGCCATTTTTATCAAAATACAAGCTTGGGAGCTCGGATTTGGGAGAAATTTCGAAGGGTTTTCAAGAGCAACGATTGGGTAATAATTCTCTACTCTCTTATGCTTAATACCCACTAATCTAATCACAAACTCATCCTTAATTTCGGATTTTTGAATGAAAAATGGGTAAAACTTCATAGGCTAAACTATTGAGTTTTGAGTGGGTGTTTGACCTCCGATTTGGGAGATTTTTATATGGTTAGACTCGTGAGAGTACGAGGGTTCTGACAATGTGAAAATTATTTGATTCCGAGACGTTGGCCTGAAGGGCATTTTGGTCATTTTACCTAATTTCGCGCCTTAGCATTGAGTTAATTAGCAGAATCAGTTGCTTGCGATGTTATTTACAATGTGTAATTGAATTGAATAGATTTGGGCCATTTGGAGTCGGATACTCGTGGCAAAGGCGTGGTTTCTAATTGATTTTGAGCCCGTTCGAGGTAAGTGGCTTGTCTAACCTTGTGTTGGGGACCTTTCCCCTTAGGATATGATATGTGATAATTGAGTGCCTTGTACGTGAGGTGACGAGCGCGTACTTGAGCTAATTATTGAATAATCCAGTTTTTAATTAAGATATTGAGACTGAGTTTCCTTCATATTTGCCTTGTTTTACTTGCAGTTATAATCTGTGTTAGATTAGAAAAGCATGTTTAGTTGATTTAACTTGCCTAATTGTTTAAGTTGCCTTGACTGTACTACGTGAAGCATGCTAGGCTAGTACTACCTGATGTTTGTTTTTGTACTTCATTTCTGAATATCTTCTGGTTGTGGTTGCGCATTTACATTGAGACTACGGATGTGGGATTCTGGTAGCTCCCCCCCTTGTTTGTTTACTTTGGGACTGCGGGTTCGATTCCCGATAGATCCCCCTGCACATTTACTTTGGGACTGCGGGTTAGATTTCCGATAGATCCCCCTACACATTGATAGCTGGACTACGGGACGGTATCCCGGGAGATCCTTCGGATATACACATATGATGGATTACGGGACGGTATCCCGGGAGATCCACTGGACAGTTGAGAAAAGGACTACAGGACGGTATCCTGGGAGATCCTCATTGTTACCATTGGTATTGAGCTATACTTATTCTGGGGTTGCCCCGTTCTTTGTGTATTTGATATTGCCTTGTTTAGCTTGTTTTATTCCACTGCTGTACTCACTATTACTGCTTATTTTCATACTGTTGATTTATATTTTATTGCTTAACCTCAGTAGGGCCCTGGCTTTCCTCGTCACTACCCAACTGAGGTTAGGCTTGGCACTTACTGAGTACCGTTGTAGTGTACTCATGCCCTTCCTGCGCATGTTTTTTTCATGTGCAGATCCAGGTACCTCCACTCAGGCGCACTATCCTTGAGGCGGGGGAGAGCTACGGAGACTTCAAGGTATATCTGCAGCGTCCGCAGACCGAAGAGTCTCCTTCCTTATTCTATCTGTAATGTTTAGATTCTATCATACTTTTGATGTAGACATTCTGGAGATTAGAGCATTTACAGTATTCCTATTAGCTTGTGTTTTTCGTGAGTTTCCGAGTTTTGGGATTGAGTTGTAGACTTCCGCATTTCTTTTGAGTTGTATAGGCCGAGTGGCCTTATATGCAGTTATTATTTTAATATGTTCAGTTTTAATTAATTATTTCGCAAGCTAGGTTGTTATTTCCGCATTGTTAGGCTTACCTAGTTATAGGGACTAGGTGCCATCACGACATGTTCACGGAGGGCGAACTGGGGTCGTGACACATTCCTTACAAGGTTAGATTTAAAGGAAAAGAGAGCAATGGAAGGAAAAAAATATTGATGTATTGCACGTGCTTAGTTTAACTTGTAGAAGAGAAAATTAATACTGTTTTTTGTTGGACATTCCTTACAAGGTTAAATTTTAAGGAAAAGAGAGCAATGCGAGGGACAAAAAATTGATGTTTTGCACGTACTTGGTTTGTTTATAGAAAAGTAAATTAATAAAGTTTTTTGTTGGATATTCCTTACACGGTTGGATTTTAAGGAATAAAGAGCGATGCGAGAGATGAAAAATGATGTGTTGCACGTGCTTGGTTTGACTTGTAAAAGAGAAAATTAATACAATTTTTTGTTGAACATTCCTTACAAGGTCAGATTTTAAGGAAAAGAGTGCAATGCAAGGAACAAAAAATTGATGTATTGCACGTGCTTGGTATAACTTGTAGAAGAGAAAATTAATATAGTTTTTTGTTGGACATTCCCTTATAAGATTAGATTTTATGAAAAAGAGAGCGATACAAAGGACGAAAATTGATGTATTGCACGTGCTTGGTTTGTTTTGTAGAAAAGAATATTAATAAAGTTTTTTATTGGACATTCCTTACACGGTTAGATTTTAAGGAAGCGAAAGACGAAAATTGATGTGTTGCACGTGCTTGGTTTGACTTGTAAAAGAGAAAATTAATACAGCGGACATTCCTTACAAGGTTAGATTTTATGGAAGCAAGTGCGAAGCGAGGGACGAAAAATTGATGTGTTGCACGTACTTGGTTTTACTTGTTGAAGAAAAATTTAATAATGTTTTTTATTGGAATACCTTACAAGGTTAGATTTTAAGGATAGGAGAGCGATGCAAGGAACAAAATATTAATGTGTTGCACGTGCTTCATTCAACTTTTAGAAGAGAAAATTACTACGATTTTTTTGTTGGACATTCCTTACAAACTTGTAGAAGAGAAAATTAATACAATTTTCATTGGACATTCCTTACAATGTTAGATTTTAAGGAAAAGAGAACGATCCAAGGAACGAAAAATTGATGTGTTTCCCATTCTTGGTTTGACTTGTAGAAAAGAAAATTAATAAAGTTTTTTTTTGGACATTCCATACACGGTTAGATTTAAGGAAGCGAGATCGATGCGAGTGACGAAAAATTAATGTGTTGCACGTGCTTGGTTTGACTTGTAGAAAAAAAAATAATTAAGTTTTTTGTTGGACATACCTTACAAGTTTAGATTTTAAGGAAAAGAGAGCGATGCAATGAACAAAAAATTGATGTATTGCACGTGCTTCATTTAACTTGTACAAAAGAAAATTAATACAGTTTTTTTGTTGGACATTCCTTACAAAGGTTAGATTTTAAGGAAAAGAGAGTGATGCAAGCAAAAATAAATTTGATGTGTTGCACATGCTTTGTTTAACTTGTAGAAGAAAAAATTAATACAGTTTTTTTGTTGGACATTCCTTAAAAGGTTTGATTTTTATAAAAAGAGAGCAATGCAAGGGACAAAAATTTCATGTGTTGCACGTGCTTGGTTTGACTTGTAGAAGAGAAAATTAATAAAGTTTTTTTATTGGACATTGCTTACAAGGTTCGATTTTAGGGAAAAGAGAGCGATGCAAGGTACGGAAAATTGTTGCACGTGCTTAGTTTGACTTGTAAAAAGGAAAATTGATAAAGTATTTTGTTGAACATTCCTTACACGGTTAGATTTTAAGGAAACGAGGACGATGCAAGGTTTGAAAAATTGATGTGTTGCCCGTGCTTGGTCTTACTTGTAGAAGAGAAAATTAATATAGTTTTTTGTTGGACATTCCTTACAAGGTTAGATTTTAAGGAAGCGAGAGCGATGCGAGGGACGAAAAATTAATGTGTTGCACGTGCTTGGTTTGACTTGTAGAAGAGAAAATTAATAAAGTGTTTTGTTGGATATTTCTTACAAGGTTAGATTTAAAGGAAAAGAGAGCAATGCAAGAAAAAAATATATTGATGTGTTGAACATGCTTAGTTTAACTTGTAGAAGAGAAAATTGATACAGTTTTTTGTTGGACATTCCTTACAAGGTTAAATTTTAAGGATAAGAGAGGGATGCAAGGGACGAAAAATTGATGTGTTGCACGTGCTTGGTTTGACATGTTGAAAAGAAAATTATTAAAGTTTTTTGTTGGATACCTTACAAGGTTAAATTTTTAAGGAAAAGAATGCGATGCAAGGAACAAAAAATTGATGTGTTGCACGTGCTTGGTATAACTTGTAGAAGAAAAATTAGTAAGATTTTTTGTTGGACACTCCTTACAAGGTTAGATTTTATGGAAAAGAGAGCGATGCAAGAGGCGAAAAATTGATATGTTGCACGTGCTTGGTTTGTCTTCTAGAAAAGAGAATTAATAAAGTTTTTTGTTGGACATTCCTTACACAGTAAGATTTTAAGGAAGCGAGATTGATGCGAGAGTGTCACAACACAAATTCTTCCTCCGTGAATTGTCGTGACGACACCTAGTTCGACTAGGTAAGCCTAACATTTTCGGAATTGAAATGAAAAGCATAAAAGTTAACAACTAACACTAATAGATAATTTAAATAGCATTTGAGATGCCACTCGGCATATACAATAATCACTCTCGAAACATACACAACTCTCTCAAGACCCGTAACACCGTAAGTCACAAGCTTCTAAGATCTTTGTTAACTGTTCTATACATCTGTACTAGAATAAATAAAAATGAAGAAACATCAGAAGGGATAGAAGGGGATTCCGAGGTCTGCAGACACGGGCAGATGTACCTTGAAGTTTCCGGCATGACAGTTGTTCCCAACAAAATTTCATAGTGCTGAAAATAAACTGCAACAAAAATAATATGAAGAAAATTGATTTATTGACAAATATTTATGATTACAATGTTATGTATCCCTTGATTCTCCTCTCTAAAATTCTCCGTGATTCGAGGGCTTGAGAAGCGTCTTTCTCGAATGTAGGACGATGCGGACCTCCTTGTGATATATTTAATCGCCAAGAACGTCGAACAACACATTTTTGTTATGGGTTGATCTCCGAGAAGAACTCCGTTGATCACTCCTTTGTTGAAGAACTATGCACTTGATGATTGATCTCTCTATTTGTGGATGCCTTCACCAATTGCGGAATGTTCTTCTCCAACTCTGAATGTCCCAAGAGAGTTATGTAACCCCTCTATTTATAGTTATAGAGGATGGACAGTCTAGCTACATATGAACTCTCTTGCTTGATTCTGATTGGCCCATGTCATTTTAACCACTTAGCTACCTGTGGTTGGTTCTTGGTTTTTGACTTGGATTGCCACATCATTTAACACGTGGCGTCACCTTATTTGCTTGGAGTTTGACTGGATATGGCATGTCACTTGACACATGGCATGAGTCTGGGCCTTAAGATGAAATGGACCTTGGGCTTGAAAATAATAAAATAAACTAATTTAACTTGTAAAGCCCAAATTAATTATTTAACCCATTTGAATTTAATCCAAGTTTTGTATGGATTAGGCCTAATAAATTTTATATGTCTACATATGCTCCCTACTTCAAGTCTTGTCGAAGTGTAAACTTGATTGGCCTTAGCGACGAGACTTGAAGTACCGGTGAACACAATAATTTTCTTAGTCCCCTAACAAAAGCACTTGCTCATGCACTTTGGTTGAGCAATATGTGAAACCACATAATTATAGTGACAAGCAGATTCTAGTTAAATAACCGGTGTTGCATCTTTAATTTGGAGACAAATTTGGGTAGCTTTTCCTTGTCAGGCGGCTAGACTTAGTCAAAGAGAATCAACTTTACAACATGTAAAAATATGCCACGCAGGACAATATATCAAATTTGGTAATAATCTTAGCCCACTTGTGTTATTACTCCAATCAAATTTCCTTCCTCTAATTTGACGTACACTACTAGCCCTTACCAAAATTACTTCACCCAATACAGTATTTTATTGGATTAAAATACGTCTCGGAATCCTTTTCTTCAAAACATAAGAGACTTTGTAATTAACTAAAAATTCTCTTTTCATTTAATAGGGAAGTCTTGTACACCAAGTAAGACATCACCGTCTCATAAGCTCTAAAAATAGTACAAGAGCTGAACCGCATACATATAAGAGCACAAACTTGCAACTCGAGAAGTTCGGCTAACCATGAGAGAAGATACACAAAACCTTTCCCATTTGTAATTCCTTTCTCTCGCATATCTTTTTTCCTATATTCCTTCTCACGGTTTTTTTTCAGGAATTGACATCACCAAGAAAGGAAGTTCGAATCCACAAACCTTCAACAATTTAGATGGATGTTTTGATATTAAACTTGGCCATAGTTTCAAGCTTCGTGCCGTTGGCACCGATGTACTTGCTGCTGAATCGGGAGCTTCATGCAATTGGCACTGATCCCTGTAAAACCAAGAAGCTTCGTGCAATTAGCACTGTGAGCTCCGTTCTCTATTATCTTTTTGTTTTTGTTTTTGCAGCCTTGGCAAGAGAACTTTATGGAGAACCTCATCTTCTTGTTGTTTGATGAGCAAACACATGGACCATCTCCTTCTTATACTTGGCCAAAGACGTACCTTGTAAATTTCCAGTTCCAGTTTTGTTGAAGAAGTGACGAAGCACTCCATTCTTGCAATTTGTCAAAGAAGGCTAGGTGAAGCGTTTCCTGCTTGAGGCTTGGTGAGAAAGAGGCTTGTGGCTACCGTACTTCATCCTTGACGAGCGAGCACGTGGCACATCTCATCCTTGCGGATTGGCGTGGAAGAAGCATATGAAGTGTCCGGTCAACCTTGGAGACAAAATTCCTACTCTTGGAGGCTTGGAGAGACAATATTTCATCATTGGCGAGCTAACATGTACCACATTGCATCATTGCAGGTTGACGAGGAAGACAACTGGACTAGGCCTTTCTAACTTTGACGAGCAAACACTTAGCGCATCTCTGCAAAAATATTTATTTCTCAATGCAGGAGCGATAAAATCACAAGATGCTTCTTCCTAAAGAATCATAACTCAAGGGTCTGGAATACATAAAAAATTCAGCACCAAATTCCTTGAGGATTAACTGCAATATTTTTTTGAAGCTGATAAACATGTCCAGTGTTTTAACTTTACAGCATTGTACAGTCTCGCCAAAAGATTGATATTTCAAGCTAGGAGTGTCCAAATTTCCATTTATGCCATTGGAAAGAAAGCTCTGACATCTGTCACACTGTCGAAGCCCCCTTTTTCTTTAAAAGGCGAAATCGGGTTTACGATATTTGGGATGACAACTCTCTTCCCTTTTGGGAATTGGGTTTTGGAGTTTGAAGAGTCGCCACCTAATGATTAAGTGCATTAGGACACTAAGAAGGGTTTGAGTTGAATAACCGGAGTTTGGGTAAGGGCTAGAAATTATCTCGAGGGGAAGGTGTTAGGCACCCTTCAAGATCCACTAGTGTGGTTCCCGGTCATGCTACAATTGTGACTTTAAAGCAAATAAGCATACAAGACAATTTCACATAAAGACTGCAAGTAGGTATGTATAACGGTTACTAAGCATGCTGAAATTTGAATAGGTGACTTCCTAGTTATTGGCAAGAATGTCTAAATGCAGAAAAATAGGATCAAGTAATGAATACAAATTATCAAACAAGCAAGGGAATGAGCAGAAAATTTTAGAGGAAAGGATAGTGCGAAAATTAAAGGGGGAATTTTAATGACTAAAACGAAATGCAGAATTCTGAAAATTGACAATCTAAAAATAATTAAATAAGGGAAAAAGGGGTCCTAGGTTTGTAAAAATACATGGATCATCCACGCAACACCCGGTAACCAATCGTACGCGTGGTGTTATCGCGTGATCATCATCTCCATGTCTACCCTTTCCCATCCCGTTAAGGTATTAAAGCGCAGAATAGTATCGTTACTTATTGCATGCTATTACCCGTCCCGATCCTATCAGTTCCGGAGGCATTGGAACTACTAGTCCTAAAGGGAAGGGAATTAGGGCTTTTCAGAAGTTCAAGAAAGGATAAAAATCTAGGCGACAATCAAAACATATAGTCAAATAGGGGGAGACAAACAACAATTAGGGCTCAGACACCTCCTCACTTAAATGCAAATACATAGCATGACTTCAGATACTGGTTAGGTCTTTAACTTAATGAAGGAAAGGTGGTTGATATATCACATATTTTCAGATAAGAAGTCCGAATTAGATTTTCCTGCTGGCTGTAATTATTGAAGACTGGTGTAATTAGTTAATTACCTAGTGGCTTGCCTAGGTGAGATCTGTAATCATGATATCTAACAATGCAGAAGGCGTACTGATTTTAAGGAGGATTATTGATTTTAGAAACAAACAAAAGTTCTGCAGATGTTAAAACGACTTTACCACTAATTCTAGACTTACTAGCGAGATGGACGATTCAGATTCAGTTAGTTATTCCTATAGGCATGCTCTCTAAGCGTGATTGATTTTAAAACATTTGTAAGAGTGCAGGATCCCTATAGACATGGTATCTAGAGTGCATTTTGTTATTTGGGCCTACGAACCGTTTGCCTAGTGATAAATAATGTGCAGAAGTGCAGAGAACCCTATAGTCATGGTCTCTATATGCAGGCGTGAATAAACTTATCGACATGATCTCTAAATGCAGATATGAATAAACTTACAGACATGATTTTTAAATGCAGATGTGAATAAACTTATAGACATGATTTCTAAATGTAGATGAATAAACTTATAGGCATGATTTCTAAATGTATAATGAAATGACCTATAAGCAGGATATCTATATGCAGATACACAAACGAAGATGATGTGATTACAGGAATAAAACCTAAAGCATGATATCTACCCCACATGCATAACATGAGAGACCCTCCCCATTTACTATACGCCCCATAGTTAGTACAAAGTTATTACAACTTGAATGAATCCAGAAAAAGTAAATTACATCAAAAAATTAAAATTCCAACCAAGGAGAGCCTAATTCAGACTCCTAGTCTGATACATGAAATAGACCAACTTCCAAAGAGTAGATTTCCAAAGCCTTTCTCTTATCTGGGATGTGTCAAAGTTCCAAGGAGCTTCACGAACTCCAAGCAGTGCTTACATCCCAAATACCATTACAGAATCATAGTGCAGTAGAAAGGCCATCCCTCAAATGTCCAAGTTCAGAGGGAGCTCAAGGTCCCAAAGTAAGGCTCATAGGAGGGGGGGCAAAACTTAGAGTCGAGGAGTAATTGTAAGTGCAATAGGGGGAGATTAGGGAAGGCCATGGTAGGCTGGTGGTCATGCCCAACAATTGGGATGCTGGCACACCCCTGACCAGCCTGTCAACTTTAAATTGGGGAGTTAGGACCTATTGAAGGTCGGGTTCAGCCCTGGACAGCAATTTGGGCTCTTCCAGGTCATGAACTTTAACTTAGCATACATAGGGAATGAGGGTTCATAATAGAATCAGGGTACAAAGAAAGAGCAGGCAAAGGGCATACCCAACAATGAGACATACTGGCACACTCTCCAGCCTAACTAGAGGCTAGGGGGTCAAAACTCAGTTCATGGACAACAATTCTTGTTGCCATGCCCTAAGTCCCCACTCACAAACACACAGGGGGGTAATGGGATAGGGAACAAGTGTTCACAAGAAAGAGAATCAGGCAGTAGCATATAGGCATATTAAGTTAAATGCTAAACTTTACAGAGAAAAGAAAATAGACATGGATACAAGGACTGTAAATAAAACACATTGGGATGATGCTGAAAAATTAATTTAGGACATACCAGTTTCACAGAGACAAGTAAAGAGAGAGCAGTAGTCTTGTAAAAAGCCAAAGTGCAAACAAGAAGCAAGAATACTCTAAGTATGCCTTCAGAAGAGAATTGTGAAATTGTATAGTATGAAGTATGTTTTTAATCGTGTTCTCGTGTGTGTCTTGTGAAAGAGGGTCGTGTATTTATAGTGTGAAAGTCATGAGAAAATAAGGTAAGAAAATAATAGAAGCCTGATTGTCAATCAATTACATAAGACTCCCCTTAATTAAGGGATTCAGATTCAAACGGTACAAACTAATTAAGGAAAGAAATTAAACAAACCTGTGTGCAAAGTAGCAAATCAGAGGCAAGTACATGGAAGTTATTTAAGGACAGGGTCTTGACAGTACACGGTTTATGCAAATAAGGCAAGAGAATCATTTGACAGCCAGTAAATCACAAAGGTCTGAAATTTGGTATGAGTGAACCAAGTCGCAAAAATAAAGAAGGGTTTTACCTAAGCCAAATCATCTAGGGAATCGGTAAAAGATGGAAGGAAAATCAATCAAGCTATATTTAGAAGGAGGTTTACGCTAATTGCAAATTTAAAGACCAATTAGAGGGAAATTCATCATATATAAGGAGCATGTGAGTATGAAAGAAGACTGTCGTGTAAATCAGCATAAAAATCCAGTAGCAGAGTTTAGAAGAGTTTATCAAAAGTCAGAATCATATGAAACTCCGAAAGTATCCTAAAAGAGTTGGGGGTTTTGAAATAAGAATCCTAGTTCAGGCAAATCACAAAAGAGAGCAAGCAATTGGATCAAAACATGTATAGCAAAGCAACATGCAATCACAGTAGAAGGATTCAATGCACACAATGGCAAATACTGATAAGAACAACAGGTGAAACATGCTTAGAAGAACCCTAAACAAGGCTCAGTAGAAGGCAGACAAAGAACCATAAGAACTTAGCAAGTAGAAAAACACAAGACTCGCCGGAAAATATATAGCAGAAAAGCATATAGGAAAACACAGTATGACAAACATATAAGAACATGCTAAAATACAGTAGAAAAATCTACAAGACAATAGTATAGAAAACACAGTAAGGGAAGCATGCAAAAGATGATACGAGGACATAGCAGAGGCAAACACAAAGAAGAAAAATCATAAAAAGCTCTTAAATATTTTCCAGAAAACCCTAAATCTGAAAAGAAGGGTTTTGAAAGTAATTTTCAAAGAAAAATTTAGGGAAATCGTTTAAAAGTTCAAGTATAGCATAGATACACAACGGATCTAAAAAGAATCGGAGAAAACCTCGTAGGATTAGGGTTTCAGAGGAACCCTAGGATGAGAAAGGCTTGGAAAAGGTCCGATCTAAGTCGGATAAGGTCGGAATCAGACTCAGGAGGCTAGGATATGCCGGAGCAGGGCCAGAGATGGCCGAAAACCTTGAATCGGCGAAGGTCTGGGTGAAGGCCTTCGAGGTCTGGCCTCGAACCTTCAAGTATCAGGCACATGAGGGTAATATGAGGTGAGTATAGGTCGTCCATGGCCTGAGAGGCCATGGATTCCGGTGAGTCGGAGGTTGAAGAGGGTGGAGGCGATTAGGGTTTCAGGAACATTCGAGAGCGTTTGAGAGGGGGAGGGTATTCAGAGGCGGCTGCCCGGTCGAAATGAGGGAGTTAGGTTAGGGTTGGGGGATTAAAAAAGGTAAGGAGTGATCGTGGCCGTTGATCAGGTTGATCAACGGCCTAGATTAATAGGGGTTTGGGTCGGGTAATATAGACGGGTAAATGGTTGGGGTTAAGTGGGATTGGGCTGGTCCGGAATTGGGCTGGAAATTGGGTCAATTAGGGGGTTAATTTAGGCTAAAATTAGAATACCAAATGGTTGTGATTGAAATGAAATGAGGCTAGCTTTTAAATAGCCAGTTTTACCCTTTTTATTTTTTATAAATAGCAATAATGATTTTAAGATCAAATTAAAGCACTGAACTACTTAATAATATATAAATATTAATCCAAAAATACTGGAAATAATCTCATAATTGCAAAAATGCTGTTAATCGTAAAATAGGCTAAAGTTGCAATTACATGCAATTTTAGCTTTAAAAATACCAAATAAATTCGTAAAAATATGCAAAAACTACCTTAATTATATTTTGGTGTAAATATGGGAATAAAATAGGTTAATCACAAAAAGGATAATTTTTTGGGGATAATTACTGATTTTGTATAGCCAAAATGGGCAATAAATCGATTTTAATATCTTTAAAAATTAGGGGAAATACCAAAATTCTTGGGCATGCTTTTATATGCATACACATGCTATTTTGAATGTATTTTGAGTATAAAAATACATAGGGAAAAATTGGGTATCAACAGCTGCCCCTCTTTACCCGGGAAGGATGAAAGAGTTGTCGGGTAAGGATATGATGGCCAATTTTGACTGAACGAAGCGGTTTGAAGAATTTTGACCGAGCTCTGGTCCCTGAGCTGCCTACATATCCCTGGTCTTACAGGAATCAGGTCATATGTAGTTCAGGATCCATTGGCGGACTATTGCCGATAGAGATTTCGAAAGACGGACGCGATGTTCAGGTTAAGAAGGATGGTCGGAGTCTGACAGGCTACGGGAACTGGAGTGGGATCGCTCCTGCTGAGAAGGCCGTTGCTAGCCGGTGTACCTGCAAGTGAGTAATACCAGCATATATGGTGCGTAAATTTAAATGTGATGCAAGTTCCCATTGGACCATGAATGTTGTCTTTGGACGGTTGGGATGACGTCCTCGGACAATGACGTCCTGGGCCATGAAGCGTATAATAAAGGATTCGCAGGCTATGAAATGATGTTCTCGGGCCATGAGAATGATGCCTCCGAACAATGACGCCTTTCAATAATGATATGCAAGAGATAAAACGGGGTCCTCAGGCCATGGCATGGCGTTCTCGGGCTATGAAAATGGTGCCTCCGAACAATGACGCCTTTGGATAATTTGGCGATCTTTCAGCCCATGAAATGCAGGATTTGGCGATATTTCAGCCGATGTAAAGTGTAAATATAAATGGCGATCTTCCAGCTATGTGAGAAAGAATAAAGTGGTGGTGTTTTAGCCATGCAGATGTAAATAAAAGTGGCGATATTTCAGCCGATGCGGGATTGAAACAAAGGTGGCGGTATTTCAGCCATGCAGGATTTAAATAAAAGTGGCGATAGTTCAGCCGATGCGAGGTTTAAACAAAATGGCGATATTTCAGCCGATGTAAAGTGTAAATATAAATGGCGATCTTTCAGCCGATGTAAAGATTTGAATAATATGGCGATATTTCAGCCGATGCAATTATGGAGGTAGAGCTTAACCTTGGAAGGCAGAATAGTAGCCTTATGCAATGCAAGAAGCGCAGATGGAGGTAGATCTTAACATTGGAAGCCAGAATAGTAGCCATTATGCAATGCAGAAAATGCAAATGGAGGTAGAGCTTAACCTCGGAAGGCAGAATAGTAGCCTTATGCAATTATGGAGACAGAGCTTAGTCTCGGAAGGCAGAATGGTAGCCTTATGCAATGCAGAAAATGCAAATGGAGGTAGAGCTTAACCTCGGAAGGCAGAATAGTAGCCTTATGCAATTATGGAGACAGAGCTTAGTCTCGGAAGGCAGAATGGTAGCCTTATGCAATGCAGAGAAATGCAAGTGGAGGTAGAGCTTGACCTCGGAAGGCAGAATAGTAGCCTTATGCAATGTAGAGAAATGAAAGTGGAGGTAGAGCTTAACCTCGGAAGGCAGAATAGTAGCCTTATGCAATTATGGAGACAGAGCTTAGTCTCGGAAGGCAGAATAGTAGCCTTATGAAATTATGGAGACAGAGCTTAGTCTCGGAAGGCAGAAAGGTAGCCTTATGCAATGCAGCAAATAAAGGTGAATAGTAATGAAATCTCTTAGCTGATAGATGATAGCTGATAGCTGATTGTGTCATTGTGGCTGCTGGGGATGTCGTGTGCGGATAGCACTTGTAAGTAAGTGATGATTCTGAGAGTTGTATTCCTGAAAAGTACGGGTGTGTGAATGTCTGATGATTTTGCGACTTGGGTGCCTGCATCAAAAGAAAAATCGTGAGTTTTGTAAAAGGGGGGAAGGTTAGTTCGTCTTCCCGTGGACTTCGCTCGTCCTACTCGGCTGTTGTTTTCATTGGGGTATCATCGCTACAAAGCAATTTTGATAGTAGCCATGCATGATTTAGTAAAAGTATGATGTAAATACATAATTGAAAATAGTTTTCTTTTAGATGAACCGACGACTGCGACGCAGTCCAAGACATTGCGATCTCTTTTGCTCCGAAATTTTGAGGGTCCTCCTCAAAATTCTGCCCCAGTTTAATGGGTTGATGCCTCTGATGGCTGCGTGCGATGAATGGCTGAGAATTAACTTCGAAATTTTGAGGGTCCTCCTCAAAATTCTGCCCCAGTTTCCAATATCGGGGGAAATGAAAATTTTATTGAATTGTGACTGAACCCATAAGGTTGCCTACGTATCCCCTCTTAAACGGGAATCAGGTCAGACGTAGT
>NW_017671059.1:184965-190694 GCF_001879085.1 Nicotiana attenuata | reverse complement strand
TTCATATCGTGGACCGTCAGGTCCCTGCATGAACTTTCTCTAATAGCCTGGATCGCTTCCTTTGCTTCGACACACCTTAGTAATCCCAAATCCGGAGTCCTCCTATATACGGATTCCTCCGCTGTGAAAGAGTTGTTAGATAACCTCCGAAGTGTGCGTTTCTGAGAAGCGTTTGCAAGCTCTGGATATTCTCCTCCGGCCAAAAATTCCTTGATGTCGTGGAACCAGGGCTTTCCGTCTGCTTCTTCCTCGACACGAGCACAGTAAGCTGGCTGATCATGAATCTTTACAGGAATAGGGTCTATGAAATTCTTATGTGGATGCTGAATCATGGATGATAGAGTGGCCAATGCATCGGCAAACTCATTCTGGACTCTAGGAACATGGCGGAACTCGGTCTTTATGAACCTTTTCCTCAACTCCTGTACATGATGCAAATACGGGAGTATCTTGGAGTTCTTGGTCGCCCATTTTTCTCGGACCTGATGTATAAGCAAATCCGAATCTCCAATTACTAGCAACTCTTGGACATTCATGTCAATGGCCATCTTGAGCCCCAAGATGCAAGCTTCGTACTCGGCCATATTGTTGGTGCATGGGAACCTGAGCTTGGCGGATACCAGATAATGCTGGCCGATTTCTGATACTAGGACTGCTCCTATGCCAACTCCCTTGAAATTTACTGCTCCATCGAAAAATATTCTCCAACTGTCGTAGGATTCTGCAAGGTCCTCTCCTATGAAGGATACCTCCTCATCAGGAAAATAAGTCTTCAGAGGCTCGTATTCTCTGTCCACAGGGTTTTCAGCGAGGTGATCCGCTAGTGCCTGTCCTTTGATTGCTTTCTGAGTCACGTAGACAATGTCAAATTCACTTAGCAGGATCTGCCACTTGGCCAGCTTGCTAGTGGGCATGGGCTTTTGAAAGATATACTTCAATGGGTCCATTCTTGATATGAGATACGTAGTGTAAGCACAGAAATAATGCCTCAACTTCTGAGCTACCCAAGTTAGAGCACAACAAGTGCGCTCTAGTAAGGAATACCGGGCCTCGTACAGGGTGAACTTCTTGCTGAGATAATAAATGGCCTGCTCTTTTCTCCCCGTTTTATCGTGCTGCCCAAGAACACAACCGAACGCCCCATCCAACACTACAAGGTAGAGTAATAGAGGTCTACCCGGCTCGGGCAGGACCAAAACTAGCGGTGTTGACAGGTACTCCTTGATTCTATTGAAAGCTTTCTGACAGTCGTCAGTCCAATTGGTAGCGGCGTCTTTCTTTAACATCTTAAAGATCGGCTCACAAATGACAGTGGACTGAACTATGAACCGGCTGATATAGTTGAGTCTCCCCAGGAAACTCATCACGTCCCTCTTGTTCTTTGGCGGTGGCAATTCTTGAATGGCTTTAACCTTTGATGGATCCAGTTCTACTCCTCGGTGACTCACGATAAACCCAAGTAGTTTTTCGGCGGGAACCCCGAATGCACACTTGGCGGGGTTCAGCTTCAGATTGTACCTTCTCAGTCTATTGAAGAATTTCCTCAAATCTCCCAGGTGATCAACGACTTTCTTGGATTTGATGATGACGTCATCTACATACACCTCGATCTCCTTGTGTATCATATCATGAAAAATTGTGGTCATGGCCCTCATGTAGGGTGCCCCGGCATTCTTTAACCCAAACGGCATCATTTTGTAACAATACATCCCCCACGGCGTAATGAAAGTCGTTTTCTCAACATCTTCTTCATCCATCCATATCTGATGGTACCCAGCAAAACAATCAACGAATGACTGCAACTCATGCTTGGCGCAGTTGTCAATCAAGATGTGTATATTCGGCAAGGGGAAGTCATCTTTTGGACTGGCCCGGTTGAGATCCCGGTAGTCGACACAGACTCTAACCTTCCTGTCCTTCTTCGGTACTGGCACAATGTTGGCTAACCACGTCGGATATTCCACCACCCTGAGAACCTTAGCTTTGACCTGTTTAGTGACTTCTTCTTGATTTTCAAACTCATATCTGGCTTGAATTTCCTGAGCTTCTGCTTTACCGGGGAACAAGTTGGATCGGTTGGCAACTTGTGAGCTACAATAGATGTACTGAGACCAGTCATATCATCATACGACCAGGCGAATATGTCCTCATATTCTCTTAGGAATCCCGTGTACTCCTCCTTTTCTGATGGTGACAGATGAACACTGATGCGCATTTCTTTGACATTTTCTGTGTTTCCCAAGTTAACAACCTCAGTCTCGTCCAAGTTGGATTTAGGTCTATTTTAGAAATCCTCAACCTCTTTAACAACCTCTTCTGGTATATCATCTTCTTCTGAGTCTATATCCGTTTGTTGCGTTGTCTCGTTGCAAGTCACAATCGTCGGTTCATCAAGATAAGTAATAGTAATGCTGTGTAAATAAAGTAAACGATGAAAAGTAATAAGAGCGGGATTTAGGAGAAACCAAAATGCTTTGATAAATTTCATAATTGTTTTGAACTTTGGAGCTCTTATTTCGAAATTAAAAATGCGGAAAGAAAAATGACTAGTAAAATAAAGATGATGCATGGTGCTTTGTTCAGCCTTGATACCCCAAAGCTTTCCGGGCCCTGGTGGTTCTGATGGTCCAATTGTCGAGGTGTGCTCCTCGGCTCACAGCTTGTATAGAAGGGCCTTCTTCCCCTTCCTCCTCGAAAATGACGCAACAGTCCATGTTATCATCTTCCAGAAACAAATTCCTCATTGCCGCCAGTGCTTCTTCTTCTTCCGACCCATATATGACATCGGCTGGCTGGAAATTCTGCTCCAGGCGAGGTATAGGATGCCCCAGTGGATAGTAGGGACTTCACCATGGTGGCGACCAGTGGTTGAACTCCTCCCAAGTGTATTCATATCCCGGGCCAAAAGTGGTACCATGTTTCTTCAGCTTGATAGGTTTGGTAATTCCCTGGAGGTTCTTACCGAGCCCCTTGCCAGGTTCATATCCGCTCCAATTCGGTATACTTTCAATGTGATGGTAAGTTTCTCCGCCTATCTTCGTTCTTCCTCCGATTGCCGGGATAGTCTGGCGACTGTATATGGGATTGCTACCATCGCCGTGAATAATCACCTCTTGGTGATTCCATTTAAACTTCACTGCCTGGTGTAGGGTTGATGCTACAGCTCCAGCGGCATAAATCCAAGGTCGTCCCAGAAGCAAGTTGTAAGATGCTGGGACGTCTATTACTTGAAAGTCAACGTCGAACCAAGTCGGTCCCATTTGTAGACATAAACTGATTTCCCCAATAGTGGACCTTTGGGAACCATTGAAAGCTTTGACATTGATGGCTCCATCCCTGATCTCATGTAGGCTCTTCCCCAATGTTCTGAGAGTCACCAATGGACAAATATTGAGGTTGGACCCTCCGTCAATCAGAATTCTAGTGATGAAATGATCCTCGCACTGCACAGTGATGTGCAATGCTTTGTTGTGGCTTAGCCCTTCCGGTGGCAGCTCATCTTCGTGGAAAGTGATTTTGTGACTCTCCAATACTTGCCCTACCATGTTCGCCATTTCTCCTCCAGTTATGCTGCTGGGTACATATGCCTCACTCAGTATCTTCAACAAGGTATTCTTATGCACATCGGAGCTTTGCAACAGGGCTAGGATGGAGATCTGTGCTGGTGTTTTATTTAGTTGATCAATAACTGAGTACTTTTTTGCTTGTATCTTCCTCCAGAGATCATCGGGCCCAGTTTCAATAGGCCGTCCAGAAGCCTGCTTACTTGATTCACCTAAATGCTTCGGAGTATAAACCCTGTCGGTTCTTGTCATGCCCTACGCCGCAACTGCTTCTCCGGTTTGGCTTTTCCCTTTCCTTCTCGCCTCGGCCGTGTAATCCCATGGTATAGCTTTGGAGTGGAATGGCGTTATAGCTGTCATAGTTACTGGAATGGGTACCTTTGCTTTGGACGGCAATACAGCCACTTCGAATGGTACAGGTGTCTTTGGGGATCCAAACTCGACCTCAATTGGTCCTGGCGTCTTTTCGGAAGATGGTGTTTCAAGATCGAGCGGTAGGGACATGTTCACTTTAGCGTCTTCAGAAGGCTGAATCTGGACTACAATTGGATTAAGTGTGACCGTTGGTTTCTTTGGTTCGTCACCTTCAGTGATTAATCTGATCGACCCTTTGGGGTCCCAATCATCCTCTATCTCGATCATGTGAATGCCTCCGCCTTTGTGGTCAGGTAGAGGGTTGTTGCGGACATTCGGAGCAGGCTCCTTTGCCACAATGATCTTGTTGTCAATCAAAGCTGAATCTTGTCTTTCAGGGAGCGGCACTCATCAATGGTATGCCCTTTCATGCCGGAATGGTATGCACAGGTTTTGTTTGGGTTGATCCATTGGGAAGGAGTTTCTGGAGTTATGGCAGGGATAGGGGTGACGTAGCCAGCAGCTTTAAGCCTTTCATACAGCTGGTCGATTGGTTCGGCAATGGCGGTGTATTGTTTGGGAGGTCTGCGGTCGAAGTTTGGTCGGGGTCTAGGAAAATTTTGGCGGGTGGGAGGTGATTGGTAGTGAGCTTGTTGGGTATTGTAGGCTTGGTAGACGTGTGCGGGTTGGGATTATCTGGGTGAAGTGGGTTGGTATGTGGAAGGTGGAGATGATTGGTAAGTAGATGGTGGAGCTTGGTAAGCGGGCGAGGGCGCTTGGTAATTTAGGGTAGGCTGATATGTGAGTGGATAGGTTTGGTATTTGGTTGGGGATTTTGTCCTTTGTGCAACCATCACGGCACCCACATCCCTCTTCTTGGACGTGCCACCAGACTGTAGAGCCTTGTTGGTAGCCTGCAATGCTTCAAAATTAGTGACCATTCCACTTTTAATACCTTCCTTGATCCTTTCCCCTAGTTTGATGATGTCGGAAAATTTCTGGCCTTCGATCAACATCAACCTCTCATAATACTGTGGATCTTGAGCCCGGACAAAAAACCTGTTCATTTGTTCTTCTTCTAAAGCTGGCCTGACCTTAGCGGCTTCTGACCTCCAACAAGTAGCATACTCGCGGAATGTCTCTGTGGGTTTCTTCTTTAAGTTCTGGATGTAGAACACATCTGGTGCATTCTCCGTGTTGAATCTGAATCTGTCCATGAAATCGGACGCCATATTTACCCAATTCGACCACTTCTTCGGGTCTTGGCTAATGTACCAAGATAGGGCATCCCCTTTCAGACTCCTCATAAAGAGCTTCATGCGAATCTTTTCATCCTTTCCTACTCCGACCAGTTTGTTGCAGTATGTCCTTAAATGAACTCTGGGATCCCCGGTGCCATCGAACATCTCGAACTTTGGAGGTTTGTACCCCTCGGGTAGTTCGACATCTGGTTGAATGCAGAGGTCTTCGTAATTCAGTCCCTCGATCCCCTTACTTTCTTCGACACCCTACATTCTGCTAGTCAGCTTCTTGAGTTCCGCAGCCAGATTCTTAATAAGAGAGTCTTTATCATCAGACTCAGGTGTGCTCGAGGTGGGCTGAATGGGGTGTGGTATGGTTTCCACATAGATAGGGGTGTTGTGGTGATGATCATTTGTGAAATTTAGGGGTTCAGGGATGAGCTGTGGGGTGTTGCTTAAAGTGTGGCATGTGTTGCAGTGGTGGTGATGAGCGGATTGGTTTTGTGGTTTCGGGATGTTTTGTGGTGGTGCGGGATTTTGAGTGTTGGGGAAGTTGACATCTGGGGTAGTG